>NC_091470.1:368722905-368967522 GCF_036971445.1 Narcine bancroftii
TAACAAATCCTTTGTTCTCGGCCCAGTGGAACGTGCGGAGAGTAGCTGGCAATCACCTTGTCTCATCCGATCTCTTTCAGGATTCAGAGAACAACCTTGGTATTTCCAAAGGCCCCTCTGTCCTTGGCGCACTGCACGCTAATTAACTGAAATTTTCCACTGGAGAGACAAGGTGTTGACAGAAGGGAGTCAGCCACCTGCCTGGAGTAGAACAGGTGGCGTTTGTTCTGTTCTCTGGCCATCACCTTCTCCCACTTCCCAAGTGATGTTCAGGAATTGTCGGGAACGTTGTATTTCAAATGGGGGAAGTTAAACTGCTCTGTTATCCATCCTGATCGGATGTAATTAAGGTTCAAGGTTCCTTTTATTGTCATGTAATAATACACAAAAATAAAATGTAAACTTATCATATATTCCGCAGTATGGGTGACTCACAGTGTTGGGTGACTCGCGGTGTTGCCACTTCAAATGTTGGTTTTGAGCAATACTCCAAGAATACGACGACACCCTCACCCCACCCCCCAAACCTGGCACTTACCACTGATCAATAAACGCAGTAATAAGAAAATCACAATATTTTAATAACATATTAAAGGTTTAAATTTTATTTGGATATTTTAAAATAAATGGCTGTCAGCTCTTGCAGCAGGCCATTTGTAGCCTGTACTGAGCGCTGAGACTTGGCAAATAACTGATGGGCGTGCACGAGATTGCATCGATGGCGGTTGTGTTGAAACTTGGCCGTCAAGGTAAGTAGAGGTTGTACCTCTCTTATCTGGTGTTCTGTAGTCCGTCGACTCCCATGGTCCAGCATGTTTGAATCTGCCGCCTTTAATACAAACTCCTTACAGACATCTCGGGACTTGAACTGCGGTCCTGATCACTGGTGCTGGAGAGGTGGAATCTCCCCTGATTGGGACCGGGATTTGTGTCCTATGCTGTCTGTAAGGAGTTTGTACTAATGTCCCAATCACTGGGGCTGTAAAGGCATTGTGTTAACCATGCTGCCCCACAGTTTTAGTTCCTGTTTTAAGCTTTGTTCTACCTTTGATATGTTTACATGGGGGTTCCCAGTGGTCTGGCAATGGCCAGGTCCGAATGTTGCCAGATTAGAGGTACAACCTGTATTTTAGACTCTTGTGTCGGACGACCTTGATTTTAAGGTGAAAATTTTGTTTTTGGGGATCATCCTATCTGGCATATACTGTATGGTTTGCTTTCTGTTTTAGAAACATGTTTGGAGGTTTACACCGACATAATTACATGAAGCAGAAATATAAACCTATGGGGGGATTTCCATGCTCTTAGTAGAGTTGTCTATTGGTGGGCCTGCAAAGCAAGCTCAATCTCTGCATCCTCGATACATGTGACAATATACAAGGTTTTCACTCGGGAAGGACTTTTGAGGTTTTTTTGTGTTATGTAATAATGCAGACAAAGTTGCCAGGAGCCCCTAACAAGAAGAGAGTCCCTTCAGAGACGCTGAGTGTCCATGGATTCGCCTCCAGCGCTCCCGCAGTGTACAGACTCCCCTTTTCCATCCATCGGCCACTCGTGCACCAGATCCAAACCCTCTGATCCGATCAGGAAGTGTTCAGTGCTCGAGGCCATTTGGGAGCCCTCCTTGCCATCAGCACCCTCTTGAATTCTGGTACTGATTCCTGGTTCCCACGAGCCAGTACGGTTCCTTCGATTGCCTGTGTGGGTCCTTTGGCAGGTGAGCCCCTCCATGGTCTGCTGTTGCCTCTTTCCTGCCGTGTCATCTCTCTTGCTTCTCCTTCCCCACGAGGATGGGTGTACTCCCTGTTTCTGGTACCCTGTGCCAGTCCGCCGCTTCTCCAGAGTCTCTTGGCATGCTGTCCAATCACAGGTGCTGCCATCTTGGGTACAAACTTCCATGGTTGGAGGATTCAAAAATAAAATACTGTCTGCTCCTTTAGCAGGTCATTTAAAGCCTGTAGAGAACAATTGGTGTCAAGGCCGGGCAGTAGGATTCTGCGGAACAGCGCTGTGCCTCTGCACTCCTGGATCCACACCAGGATCAGCGCTTCCATTTACATTTAGAAACACAACTGCTTCACATTAAGATCCATCCTCCCTTTGCTTTCCCACTGAGTTGAGTTCTGTGCTTCTGTCTCATTGATTGCAGGGTTACGGCGATGTGCCTGCTGCGATAATGGTTTTCGGCACTCGGCTAAAAGCCTTTTTAAAAGATCTGTTTTTCCCCTCCCGAGGTGCCAGATGTAGTTCATCTGACAAGGCTTCAGTTAAAATTCCAGTTAGGCAGCTCGTTGTAAGTTTCCCTGCACTTGGTTATAATCCCTGCTGGAAAGAGGTGATTGTTTTGGTGCAGCTTGGTTGTAAATGTCATGTGGAGAATTGAATCCATGGCAGGATCTTTCCCAAATAAAATGGGAAAGGAATCCGTTTTTTTTTGTCACAAACATGTCAAAATGTTCTTTGTTTTGCAGCAGCATTTACTGTGCAAACATTTCACTAATCCACCTTAAATAATTGAAATAATCCACCTTATATAATTGAAATAATCCACCTTAAATATTTGAAATAATCCACCTTATATAATTGAAATAATCCACCTTATATAATTGAAATAATCCACCTTAAATATTTGAAATAATCCACCTTAAATAATTGAAATAATCCACCTTATATAATTGAAATAATCCACCTTAAATATTTGAAATAATCCACCTTAAATATTTGAAATAATCCACTTTAAATAATTGAAATAATCTACCTTATATAATTGAAATAATCCACCATGTGTAATTGAAATAATCCACCTTGTGTAATTGAAATAATCCACCTTGTGTAATTGAAATAATCCACTTTATAATTGAAATAATCCACTTTATAATTGAAATAATCCACTCTATAATTGAAATATTCTACCTTGTGTAATTGAAATAATCCACCATGTGTAATTGAAATAATCCACCATGTGTAATTGAAATATTTCACCTTGTGTAATTGAACTAATCCACTCTATAATTGAAATAATCCACTCTATAATTGAAATAATCCACTCTATAATTGAAATAATCCACTCTATAATTGAAATAATCCACTCTATAATTGAAATATTCTACCTTGTGTAATTGAAATAATCCACCATGTGTAATTGAAATAATCCACCTTGTGTAATTGAAATGGTGCACGAAAAGTCACAGTAGTCGTTGATCCAAACCAATTAGGAATAAATTGGTTGCTATCTAAAGAACAACAGGCCACCAAAATGCACTGGCATGGCTATCTTTTTACAGAATCTATCCCACTTAGAACATTAATTATCCAGTGGTTCTCAAATCTTTTTCCACTCGCATCCCAATTTTAAGTAATCCCTGTGCCATCGGTGCTCTGTGATTAGTAAAGGATTGATTACGGTGGGATGTGGGTGGAAAGATAAAGTTTGAAAACCACTGTTTTAATTGTCCCTCATTGACTCGTTATGTGCACAGTTTCAGAGCTCCAAAGGAAATGAGCCGATAGCAATTTTTCTCATGCAAAATATTTCAGGAACAATTGGGTCTAGGGCAGTTGATTCTCAACCTTCCCTTTCCACTCACATCCCACCTTAAACAATTCCTTACTAATCACTGAGCACCGATGGCATAGGGAATACCGTACCGAAGGGGGAATGTGAGAAGAAAATGGTTGAGAACCACTGATTTAAAGCCTAACTCATTCCACCTGATCACAGCAATGAATAACTTCCAACTTCCAAATTAACTTCAAAGAATAAGCATTTGGATGTGATTTAAAAAGTTCATCTTAGGGCTGGTTTATCAGTGTCGGCAGGTCTTAGAAAGTCTGGTTCATTCAAGAATTTGATGACAGCAGGGAAGAATCTGTCCTTGTGCTTGTCTTCAGGTTCCTGTACCTTTTCCCCGATGGTAGCAGAGTGAAGAGGGCATGGACTGGGTGGTGATGGGGGTCCTTGTATGTGAGGTATATCTGTGTGTGTCTATATGTTTGTCACCTAACTACAGGAAAGATATCAATAAGATAGAAAGAATGCAGAGAAGATTCACTAGGGTGTTCCCTGGACTTCAGGAACTGAGTTACAGGGAAAGGTTAAACAAATTAGGGACTTTATTCCCTGGAGCGTAGAAGAAGGGGAGATTTGTTATAGATATTTAATATTGAGGGGGGCTAGACAGAGGAATGTAGATAGGCTTTTCCACTGAGTGTAGGTGCAATACAAAACAGAGGACATGGGTTAAGGGTGAAAGAGAAAAGATTAGGGGGAATTTCTTCACACAGTGGTGGGGGTGTGGAATGAGCTGCCAGCTGAAGTGGTGAATGTGGGCTCAATTTTAACATTTAAGAAGAATTTGGACAGGTATGTGGATGAGGGGCGTGGAGGGCTGTGGTCATGGTGCAAGTCATTGGGACTTGGGAAGAATAATATTGCGGCATGTACTAGAAGGGCTGATGGGGGCCTGTTTCTGTGCTGTAATGTTCTGTAGTTTGAAGCACAAAGTAAGCCTGTAGATTGAATGAATCATTTACGTGGGGGGGGGGGGGTGGGGGGAGGATATCAAACATTAGCCGTGATTGCCAAGGGGTGCTGAATTTTGTTCAACTCCACAAGGTGTTGGTGAAGAGCGGAGTTTTGGTTTTCTAATTTACTGTGGCTTTTGTTGCATTGGAGAAGATTCAGGATCATTTAATAGGGTTGATGGGTGGGGAGGGGGGGGTGGGGGGTTAGATGTTGGAAATTGAAACTTAGAACAGAAGAATCCTGGAAAAACTCAACCTGTCAGACAGCATCTTGGCTGGTCCCCGAGGTGGTTTTGCTGGAGGCTGATAAGTGTTGGGAGGTGGAACTGTGAACTCAGTAGGATGGTTCTAGAATAAGGCATCTCTTTCATTTTAGAGGGAGATGAAGCTACTTCTGTGAGAGCCTGTAAATCTTTGCAATTCTCTTGCCGAGATGTGGGTGGGAAAGGTTGGGGGGAGTGGAGAGGATGGCAAGGCATTGGGTAAAAGAACAAGATTCAGGACTATCACTACCTGTTAACGGCTTTAATGAAGTGCATAATGGTTGCAGTGTGTGTACAATGGCTACAGAGGAACTGATTACTACCTGCTAAGCTAATCAATGCTGAGGTGCTCAAGACTGATAGAGGAAATGCCTGCAGCATGAGGTAGCTGTGAACCTCATCAAGGTTGTCTGGCAGAGATGTACATGATAACAAATGTACAAGAAGCAGCCTCAGGCCTTGTTAGGACATCTAAGCTTCATGAGGAGACTGCATCAAGTCAAGTCTTCTGATTGCACAAGTACAACCTGATGAAACATGCAGACACGACTAAACAAGTTTTTTAATTTCGACATAGAGCACGGTAACAAGCCATTTTGACCCACTAGTCCATGCCGCCCAATTTACGCCCCATTAATCGCCAAAACCTGGTAGGTTTTGAATGGTGGGAGAAAACCGGAGCCTTACAGACAGCCCGAGGATTCGAACCCCAGTCTAGCCCCAATCGCTAGCGCTGTAAAGGCATTGCGCTAACTGCTACGCCAACCATGCTCCCCACTTATACTGACTTGTTATACACGTACAACACTTGTACAGACGAATAATATATATGCAGGACAAGTATTTTATCTATAAAAAAAATCAATAAATATTGTTTCGTGAATATGAGAGTCTCGGAGGGTGAGTGTGAGCCAGTTCCTTTGGTCGTTCAGCGTTCTCACTGCCGTGGGAAGAAGCTGTTCCTCAGCCTGGTGGGGCTGGCTCTGATCGTCCTATATCTCCCCCAATGGGAGCAGCTGAAAGATGCTGCGTGCAGGGTGGAAGGGGTCCTCGATGATTTTGCAGGCCCTCTTCAGACAACCATCCCAGAAGATCACGTCAATGGGGGGTGGTGGGGGGGAGGAAGACCCCAATGATCCTCTCTCTACTCCTGTGGTCTTATGATGCAGCCGTCCAGGATGCTCTGGATAATGGTGGCTGGTAGTCTTGCCCACTTCAGACATCTCAGGAGGTGCAGTCACCGTTACATCTTCCTGGCAAGTGAAGAGATTTTGAGTGTCTACGATGGGTCACTCAACTGAGCTAAAGGATATATGGTTTGAAGTTTTAAGCCTCCAGGTCTGAGTCACAATGCTGTAGAGGTGCAGTCGAGAATTGAAGGGACTAGTCAGGGAATTGGAGCTGGCATTAAAAATCATTTTGGAGTTATTATCCTCAAATGTGTGGGAAAAGAGAAGGTGGAGGGACTCGGTGGTCAGGCAGCATTTTTGGAGAGAAATTATCAGTCAAAGTGTCGGGTCAGGACTCTATTGAGACTAACGTAAGTGGATATCGAGTATGGGCAGGGGCTTGGGAAGGAAGGGGGGGCTGAAATGATATGGGGCAGAGGGCAGGAGATGTGGAGAGGCAGGTAGAGGGAAAGCCCTGGTGAGGGGAAGAGGTTGGAGAGAACCTGGTGTCACTAGGGGATATAGACTGCACCGGGTGACCCCATCAAAGGGGGGGGGGCTGGGGGGGTGACACCAAAATGACTGTCTATGAAATGTTTGTGCAGTGTTTCACCAGAAATTTATTATTTTTTTTAATAAAAACATCCCTGTCCTTAGTTATATCAACAAAAACATTTTTGTAAGCCCAGCTTACATTCATCAATATATCTACAAGGCTAAAACTTGATGTACTCCGGGCAGAGCCGTCATTATTCCACAATTACAACGACGCTTCGAATTACTACCTGTTTGATGGGAATTTTGCATCCCTCCAACTTTGCTCACTCACTACAAATGCAAAATTCCCATCAAACACTGGAGCAGGTCGAAGGGATCAAGTCCTGTGTCCCGCGCTGGAGTTCTTGGTTGCTCGTCTGCTCAACAAGGTTGCTGTGAAGGCCACTGGCAATTTTTTTTTTGTTCTGAAGGCGCCGTGTCTCAGATATGTAGTGCCTTTGTCAGGGTGGGGGAAGTGAAGCCCTGCTGCAATTGACATCGCAGGGACCATTCTCTTCAGGAAGGCAAAGGCAGAGAACCTTGGAAAATATACACCTGACGGTGCAGTGAAGGGAATGTGAAAAAATTAAGTCAATTGATTGCTATCAGTAAATGTGTTTCTGACATTTCCAGTGTGTGAGCTAACACCACTTGCCTCTGCGGTCTTTTTAAGTGGGGCTGATGTATTGAAGCAGATTGGTGCTCGGGGTCAGGGATGTCAAGGTTTTGAACGAGAATGAAATTCCCCAGCTGCCTTCTCTTGGACATGCTCTCTCTGAGGCCTCAGCACCCCTTGGCTTGCTGTGCTTTGTACTTTTACACTCGTATTGTTGCTTGACAACTTGACCGTTCTACTCCTCGTGCTCAACCCTGAGTTTGGCTACCCAATTATAAGACTGGACAATAAAAAGAAAGGTTTGTTTCATGAAAGAAAAATTGGGGATTGTGATAGACAGCTATCAAGCGTCTCGGATAGAGTAACGCTGTTACAGCGCCAGCGTCCCGGGTTTGAGCATGGAGCTGTCTGTAAGGAGTTTGTGCGTTCTCCCCATGTTTGCGTGGGTTTCCTCTGGCTTCCTCCCACCGTTCAAAATTGGACTGGGTGGGTTGTAATTCATTTGGGTGGCATGGGCCTGTTACTGCTGTATGTCTAAATTTAATTTAAATTTTTACTGAAGCTGAGCACAGATAATTTCAGATTTAGAACAGGGAACATTACAGTACAGGCCCTTCGGCCCTTGATGTGGAGATGACCTATATATTAAAAAAAAGTACTAAACCCTTGTGAGAGTAACCCACTAATTTTATTTTACCCAAGAGTCCCTAATGTTTCAGCCTCCACCACCACTCTCAGCTAATCATTGTATTGTCACCACTAAACTTCACTTTGTAGAGATGTCCCTGGTGTTTGCTATTCCCGCCCTGGGAAAAAGACACTGGCTGTCCACCTTATCCATGCCTCTCAGAATAGTGTCCACCTCTAAAGTCTCCTCTCATCCTTCTTCACTCCAAAGAGAAATGTTCCATCTCTGGAGAGTCCCTCTCCCTGGAGCATAGAAGAATGAGGGGAGATTTGATAGATTTAAAATTGGGGTGGGACAGACAGAGTAAATGTAGAGAGGCTTTTTCCACTGAGGGGAGGTGAGATACAAACCAGAGGACACAGGTTAAGAGGGAAAGTTTAGAGGGAACTTTTCACACAGAGCGGTGGGGGTGTGGAATGAGCTGCCAGCTGAGGTGGTGAATGCAAGCTCAATTTTAACATGTACATGGATGGAAGAGGCTTTGGACTGGGTGCAGCCCAGCATCCCATAGGCCTTCTTAACTATCCTATCAAAGCAAGGATTTGGACCCCCAAGGTCCGTTTGTTCATCGAGAACCTACCAATCCCTCCCTTAAATGACCTGGCCTCCACAACTGTCCATGGCAACAAATTCCATAGATTCACCCCCTCCCCCCACCACCGCTGAAGAAATTGCTCCGCGTCTCTGTTCTAAGCAGACACCCCATAATCCTGAAGTTGTGCCCTCTTGTTCTAGACTCTCCCACAGTGGGAAATGACCTTTCTACATCTACTCTGTCCCCGCCTTTCAACATTCAAAATGTTTCAATGAGATCACCCTCAACCAGTTGCCAGGGTAGAATTTGAACTCTGGTTTTCACCTCTGGATTACTTGTTCTCCAGTTTAGCTGCAATGCCACCCATAGTCTGTGTTCCCTTCATCAAAGGGGTGGGTGATTGAGGGAAGCAGAGGGTGGTGGTGGAAGGAATGAAGAGGCTTTGTATTGGTGCATCCCAGATTCTTACTGCATAGTGAGTCAGAGCTGGGACATTATGTCTGCGAGTATGATGCCTTCATTAACCTCTGAAGGGGGTTTCATTCAATGCAGAAACAGTGTACAGAAGGGCAGCAGGAACTCACCAGGCCACGCAGCATCCGTGGAAAGCAATAAGCAGTCGAAGTTTCCGAGCCCTTCATCAGGAGTGCCAAAGAAATGGAGCTGGTGTCCAAATAAAGTGGGTGAGGTTTGTTGGGGAGGGGGAGGCAGGCCGTGCGGGTGATTGGTGGATACAGTTGGAAGGGAAAGGAGCTGAGAGGCGATGGAGGGAGGGGGTAGAGGGCTGAGAGATGTTGTCCAATAGAAGAAAGGGAGGCTAGAGGAAGATAGATTTTTGGGAAACAGTGGGAGGGGAAAGAAGGCAAGGAGTCAGAGGGATGAGGAAAAGAGGAGGGGAGATTTAAAAAAAAGACCGGGGAGAGGGGGTTACTGGAAATTAGAGGTCAATATTTATGCCCACTGGTTGGAGTCTGCAAAGATGGCCCCCAATTTATAGCTGGCCCCATCCTGACAGCGCACAAGGCTGTGCTGGTGTGGAAATGAGCAGTGGAATTAATGTGGCTGGCCACTGGGAGATCTGTGCTGTTACAGTGGACAAGAGCGAAGGTGCTCCAAGTCGGCCATTCTCAACCTTTTTAAAAAGGCCACGGCCCACTAAGGGCTCTGCTCAACGTTTGTGGGCCCCCTTCCCCATGAAGTTTAGTTGATTTCTTCCGTAGCTCACTCTCCTACTGGCTACATAAGTGTGAAAAAATTTTGATTTCAGTTTGGCCCCCAGTTTAACTGTATTTCCACCCCCCACCCACTGTTGAGAATGGCTGGTCTGTGAATATTTTGAATGCTTGAGGGCACTGGGAAAGTGGCGAGTCAGTGTGTTGGGGTGCAGACAATAACATTGTAGAGCAGGTGCACCATTGCTTGATGCCAGGGTGGTTTCTCCGCTGCATGCTTTCCTTGCAGGGTTAAAACGTCTGATCCTCTTTGCAAATTTGCCACAGGGTCACTCGCACTTCATCTCACCTCGAGCTGTCTTGAGAGTCGGGCTCTGGAATGTCTCATTTGATTGACCACCTCTCCTGGTCGAGTTGACCCTGTGAAGGTTAAACCTTGAACTGTTTTAATGATCTGCAAGTTCCTTGCTAAACAAACTGAACTGAGGCCATAAACAAGTGCATCCTGTCCTTGGGGGATTCCTCGGTGTTAGACTGCAACTTGTGAACACCGTACACAGCAGCCATTGTCCATCTTTTGTTTACAGCTATGGCATACCCCTGAACTCATCTCAAAGTTTATGGGCTCGCTTCCTTCTGAAGAGGCACGGTTATTGGAGTGGTATTGCAGGACCAGCGATCGGGACCAGGGTTCGAATCCCGCGCTGTCTGTAAGGAGTTTGTACATTCTCTCTGTGTCTGCGTGGGTTTTCCAGTTTCCACCCACTGTTCAAACGTACCGTGGGGTTGTAGGTCAAATGGGTGTAAATTGGTCGGCAGGAGCTCGTGGTCCGATAGGGCCTGTTATCATGCTGAATGCTAACTGCTACACCAGCCATGCTGCCCTGGGGGTGGGAAGGACGGAATAAATCTGAAGCTGTCAGTGTTTGGTTTCTTTCAAATTTCTCTCCTACCGAGAATTTAAAAAACTCAAAAAACATTAAGATTATGAGGTGAAAAGAAAAGGCTTTCAGTTAAATGTCCTGTGCTATTGGGAGAGTGAACCGTCGGGCCCCCGTTGAGAATGGCTGGTTTGTAGGACTCCACCCTTTGTGTGATTTTGCTCAGAAGGGTTTTTAATCCCTGTTGAAACCATGCAGGTCTTGATGGAGCTGATGTTCCCCTGCTCCACCCCAGAACTAGGTGTAGAAACCTCCTCTGGAGGGCAATCCTTCAAACCTGTGGTCAGCCAAGAAAAGAGTTGTTGATGGGACTCAAAAGGCCAGGCAAAAATGGTCAATCAATGTGTAATATTAAGATTAGTATTTCAAAGGCGCCTAAGCTCAAGTAAGACTTGCTGGTCTATGATTTCCTGGTTCATCTCTACTCCATTTCTCTAACAGGGGAACAATATTTGCAACTTTGCAATCCTCCGGTATTTCTACTATCCCTACTGACAATGCGAAGATCAATGACTCAACAATCTCCTCCCTCATTTCCCACAGTAGCTCTCATCTGGCCCTGGTGATTGATCTAAACTTCATGCTCTTCAATGACTCCCAACACGTTCTCTTCATGCTAACATACTCCAGCGTCTCGGTCCATCCAAATCATCAGATTAGGCAAGGTCTTTTCTTCCGACCAATACTGAAGCAAAGTATTCGTCAAGGATCTCTGCTGCCTCTTCCGACACCTCGTACACTTTCACGAACCACTGATGAGTCCTCCCTCAGACTCTTGCACTCGGGGGGGGGGGGGGAGGAGGAGAGAGAGATATCCAACCTCTTCATAACTCAAACTCTCCAATCTCTGCAAGGTCCCTCTGAACCTTGCCCAAGCCCTCTCCATCTTCAACACCCTTGCCTCGACCTAATTTGGTTCCAGCCAACATCTTGGGCCCTGCCGACTTCTCCAAATGCCAGAGTGCATCTGGTGATTGTGCAATGTTATGCTGTCCACAGGACCGGGAATTGGTGAAGGCTGGGTGATTGGCAAGGGGGAGTCAATGGGCCATCAGGCTTTGGAGGAAATTTTAGTAAATAAAATTAGTTAATAAAAAGAAATAATGAAGCAGGTCAGAGAGCATCTCTGGAGAGTTGTGTAGAGGTCATAGGCCCCCACCCCCCCCGAGTCTTGCAAACGATGTCCAACCTGAAATATGACCATCTTTTCTCTTTCTACGATGTTGTCTTCCACCATGCTTTAATTTCTCCCGCCCTCCACAAATTTATGGGGAGATTTCTTGATTTGGGCAGTGTGAACAAAGTCTGGTGTTTTGCACCAGAGTTTCAGGCCCCAAGTGGAGCCTGCTCCCAGATTAAGGGCGGAGATGAACACTGGAGATGGATGGCGAGGAGCATGAAACGGTTTGTGGGACAGTAACGCTGGCACGGAGCAGAGGGGCTGAAGGGCGTTTGTGTTAAATCTTAGTGTGTGATTCAACCAAACGCAGTGTTCTCTGTCACCGAGGAAGAGAAAGCAAGCATCTGACTCTCCAACCATTCCCTGTCGCCACCCCTCACCAACCGTTAGTGCAGCCAGAAGCACTTGGGCTTAATTCACGCAAGCGGAACTTTTTAGAAAAAACAAACCAAATGAACCATTCAGTGTTTCAATAGCCTTCCTAATCTCACACATAACCATGTCACGTCGCACCCACTCCAAAGCCGAGGCCTCTGCTCCCCTGCTTCATTTCATTCCTGCCTTGACACCAGTTCAGGTCATTGTGTGGAAATAAAAATGCCGCGCATATTTCCACCCTTTGCAAACTGCTCACTATCAGCCTCTTGTCAAATTCCATGGGCTGGTTCAAAACTGTCTAATGATGGCCGAGACAGGGGTTACAGATCCTCTGCCCAGAGCTAATCCTCAGTTCCTGCTGACGAGGCAAAGATATAGCTGCCAACAAAATAAAACTCGGCACTAACGGGCAATAAACTCAGAAAATCTCCCTGGGCAGAAAATTGAGTGTTCAACTAAATTGCTGGCCATTTCTGACCACGATGCAACTAAGTTAGATTGGACCTCAAAAACAAAAATGACACCGTTGTGTTTCTTTGTGGATTAGAAGATGTGTAAATGCAGAGAGTCCCTTCTCTGGTGATTAATGATTAAAATCATCTATTGAAACCATTCAGAAAAGGGTAGAAGGTCAAAGTTTGAGGTTTCTTTTAAATAGAAATAACAAGAATGTAAATAATGCCCCAAAGGACACATTCCACCAACTCTTAGAACAAAGAACACTTCAGCGCAGTACAAACCCTTCGGCCCTCAATGTTGCACCAACCAATATTCCTTAAAAAAAAAGTATTAAACCTTCCCTACCCCGTAATCTATTTTTCTTTCATCCCTGTGCCTGTCTAAGAGTCTCTTAAATGCCTCAAATGTTTCAACCTCCATTACCACCCCAGCAAGGCACTCCAGGCACCCACAACTCTCTGTGTGGGAGGGGGAACTTACCCCTGATGTCTCCTCTTCCATCCCTTCACTTTGTACACGTGTCCTCTGGTGTTTGCTGATCCTGCCCCGGGAAACAGGCGCTGGTTGTCCACCCTATCTATGCCTCTCATAATCTTGCAGACCTCTATCAAGTCTCCTCTCATCCTTTTTTGCTCCAAAGAGAAAAGTCCCAGCCTTGCTAATCTTGTCTTAGAAGACTTGTTCCCCAAGGCAACATCCTGGTGAATCTCCTCTGCCCCCTCTCCATAGCTTCCACATCCTTCCTATAATGAGGTGACCAGAACGGAACACAGCGATTGACCCAGTGACATCTTGGGATGAGTTCAAATTAACCCTGTGAAGATTTAAGCACCACATTTTCATACTTGGGTTTACACTGGGTTAATTCTTTTTAACAAATGCTTATTTCTGTACTCCCAAACTCCAAAAGAAAATTGTTAGTCAAACCCAATCACCAGTTGGTTACTGACCCCTTACGCAGTGACTGAAGCAGCACTGATAAAGGCCCAAGGCCCGAAACATTGGTTACCTCATCTCCTATGGATGCTGCATAGTCAGACCTACTGAGTTTCTCCACCATCTTAACCCCAGAGTCTGCAGATTTTCCTATTTAACTTTTCTTGAACGAGCTGCAACTGTGAATGTTTTCCTCTTCTTTATATCTCTTCAAGATTCTTTTATTGTCATGTAATGAAACAAAAAAAAATGTGATATTACAGAAAATCTCCTTTGGTCTACTGCAGTGGTTCTCAACCTCTTTCTTTCCACTCACATCCCACCTTAAATAATTCCTATGCCATCGGTGCTCTGTGATTAGTAAGGGATTGCTTAAGGTGGGATGTGGGTGTGAAGGGAAGGTTGAGAATCACTGCTCTAGACCCAATTGTTACTGAAATATTTTGCTTGAGAAAAATTGTCATCGGCCCATTTCCTTCGGAGTTCTGAAACCATGCACATAACAAGTCAGTTAGGGACAATTAAAACTTTTTCTTCTTCCCACTCACATCCCACCTTGAGCAATCCCTTACTAATCACAGAACACCGACAGCATAAGGATTACTTAAAGAGAAAAAGGTTGAGAGCCACTGGTCTACTGTAAGGCAGACAAAAATTTGCCATCAGCGCAAATTGCCTGAAGCGCCCTTTACAGTCAGAGAAAGAGAAGCAAAGGGGTCCCTGTAGAGCTCGTCGAAAGAACCAAAGACTTGTTGATCCAAACCAAGGCTTTTATTAGCAAAAGACAGGAGCTCTTCACAGGTGGCTGACCAGTCCGGAATGATTCGACCTCTTTAAGGCCCAGACAATAGGCGTGGCTTAGCTCTCAGCCAATCGCTGTAAGCACAGTCTAGATACACTATGTACATTGGTGATAGATCTGTACTATCACAGTCCCCCCGCACCCAGAGATGCTGAGTTACCATGGATTCACCTCCAGCGCTACCTCAGCCTCCGCAGCTACTCAGCCTTCAGTCCAAACCGTCGGCAACCTTGGCTCCAGGTCCAAAGCTCTGATACGATCAGTAAACCTTCAGCGCTCTCGGCACCGTCTCTCATCCCAGTTCCGATGCCCGATAACCCTTCAGCCAGTCTTGAGCCAGCAGTCCGCAGCCTGATGCGCTTCCCTTGACCACAGTCGCCCGTATCCCGCGAGGGTACCTTGCTTTGAGTCGCCCACAGCTTGTGTGCTCTTCAGCCTCTGAGCCCCTCGCTGGATCTCCGCTGTCTGTGGTCACTGCCCTCTGCACCCCCCCCCTTAGATGGGGATGGCCTCCCCGATTTCTGGTGCCCTGCACCAATCCTCGGCTCCCTTGGAGTCTGCAACCCCTTGTGGCCACTGCTGAACATGGGTCCCGCCATCTTGGGCCCAGACCCTGTGGTTGTGGGAATTTATAATGTGTTGTAACAGGTTTGGGGATGTTGTGGAAATTCGGCATGTAGTTGCAGCAAGAATTTCTTTTTCTTCTCTTTGGCTTGGCTTCGCGGACGAAGATTTATGGAGAGGTATGTCCATGTCTGCGCGCGATGAGGACAGACCGACGTTCAGGTCGGTGGCTGTCAGCCTTGTCTAGCATGGTTCTGATGTTCCAGCATGCTAGCTTGAGTTTGTGTGCATCTTTTGAGGGGGAGGACGTGGACCTGTCCTCGGGCCTGCGCAAAGGAGCTTTTAGGTGGAGTGCAGTGTGCGCAGTACTGGCCCCACCCTTTACACCCATGGTTCGTGTGCCGTGGCCAAGCAAGCTGGGATGTGGCAGCGAGGTCCTTGGGTCGTAGGTTTTATATCAGAGTGACCTTCTCCTATGCAGGTTGCTTAACCGGGCTGAAGAGGCCCGCCTCCCCTTTTAGTGCTTAACGAAAATGTCAAGATTCTCAGTTCAGTATTTTGTCAGCTACACATTTTTGGTGGAAGCCACCTCTTCTGTAGAGGTGGTAGGAGTTAGTCATACAGCACTGAAACGGGCCCTTCAGTCCATTGAGTCTGTGCTGACCACAAGTCACCCATTTACCTTCAGTGATCCCTCTCCATCTTCATCTGAATTAGAATTTGGTTTATTGTCATGAACGAGTCACAAGATTTGGTTCTCAGCTGAATTATTACGCAAAATGGCATAAATTACATTTCTGTAAACACTTTTTTTTTAAAGGAAATTTAATGCAAAAAGAAGAGAAAAAGTGAGGTCGGTTCTACGGTTCGTTGACCGTTCAGAAATCTGATGGCGGAAAGGAAGAAGCTGTTTTTGTAATGTCAGATGTTTGTCTTCAGGTTCCGTTTCCATCCTTTCCCAAAATTTTGCCCCACACTTGCACCTGGGGGGTAGTTTGCCATGGCTGGTGAACTTTCCAATCTGCACAGTGTTTGGGACACAATGGTGGGGGTCACGGTCATCCTACAATCTCCGCAGAGGCGGCAGCAGAGGGGGTCAGGATGAGTGGAGCGGCGAGGCATAATCTCTCAGTTGTGACTTTGTGCTCCTCTAATTGGTGAACACTTGTCCTTCCTTGGGCTTTTTCTTTGGAGGTGAAATTCTATGGCGAACTGCTGTACCAGCAACACTGGCGCTGATGCAAGCCTAGGAGGTTTCCTGTCGATGACGCCATACTGGCTTTCAAACGGTGTTTTGAAACTGAAATCCTGCAACCGCGGCCCCTGGGCTCAGCAGTGGCCAGGAGGAGTTGCAGATTCTGAGGGAGCAGCGCAGGCCACCAGAAAAGAGGAAACCACCTCTAGTTTGAGAAGGGCAATCTGAGGAGATGTCCCTGCAGGGAAGGTGACCGTGGCAGACCAGCCGGGGGGGAGGGGGGTGGGGCGGGGGTGCTCGACAGCGGCGGAACCCATGCAGGCTCCGGGCGACTTGCAGTGGGGGGGGTGGAGGACCTGCGGGCTGTTGGAGACTGGCTCATGGGAACCAGATTTATTGTCAGAGGGCGTACGTGGATTCGTGCCGCGGTCAAGAATGGCGCTGAAGGCTTCCTGACCGCATCAGAGATTTGGATCTGGAGCTCGAGTGGCTGATGGATCGAGCAGGAGTCTGTGTGGGTGCTGGAGGCGAATCCTCGGTGTCTCTGAAGGGACTCTCATTTGCTTCCCTTTCTCTCATACATCAGCGCTGGTCAAATCTCTTCTTCTTTCTCTTTGGCTTGGTTTCGCGGACGAAGATTTATGGAGGGGGTAAAAGTCCACGTCAGCTGCAGGCTCGTTTGTGGCTAACAAGTCCGATGCGGGACAGGTAGACACGGTTGCAGCGGCTGCAGGGGAAAATTGGTGGGTTGGGGTTGGGTGTTGGGTTTTTCCTCCTTTGCCTTTTGTCAGTGAGGTGGGCTCTGCGGTCTTCTTCAAAGGAGGTTGCTGCCTGCCAAACTGTGAGGCGCCAAGATGCACGGTTTGAGGCGATATCAGCCCACTGGCGGTGGTCAATGTGGCAGGCACCAAGAGATTTCTTTAGGCAGTTCTTGTACCTTTTCTTTGGTGCACCTCTGTCATGGTGGCCAGTGGAGAGCTCGCCATATAACACGATCTTGGGAAGGCGATGGTCCTCCATTCTGGAGACGTGACCCATCCAGCGCAGCTGGATCTTCAGCAGCGTGGACTCGATGCTGTCGACCTCTGCCATCTCGAGTACTTCAACGTTAGGGATGAAAGCGCTCCAATGGATGTTGAGGATGGAGCGGAGACAACGCTGGTGGAAGCGTTCTAGGAGCCGTAGGTGATGCCGGTAGAGGACCCATGATTCGGAGCCGAACAGGAGTGTGGGTATGACAACGGCTCTGTATACGCTTATCTTTGTGAGGTTTTTCAGTTGGTTGTTTTTCCAGACTCTTTTGTGTAGTCTTCCAAAGGCGCTATTTGCCTTGGCGAGTCTGTTGTCTATCTCATTGTCGATCCTTGCATCTGATGAAATGGTGCAGCCGAGATAGGTAAACTGGTTGACCGTTTTGAGTTTTGTGTGCCCGATGGAGATGTCGGGGGGCTGGTAGTCATGGTGGGGAGCTGGCTGATGGAGGACCTCAGTTTTCTTCAGGCTGACTTCCAGGCCAAACATTTTGGCAGTTTCCACAAAACAGGATGTCAAGCGCTGAAGAGCTGGCTCTGAATGGGCAACTAAAGCGGCATCGTCTGCAACGAGTAGTTCACGGACAAGTTTCTCTTGTGTCTTGGTGTGAGCTTGTGGTGATCTAATGGTGACATTATATCTGCCTTACGGCAATTTTGTGTAATATTACACATTCTATACTATTACAAGACAATAAAGGAATCTGAATCTTTATTCCAAGTCACTCCATTCAAGGGTGAATGAGAAAACTGCCATTATTCTCATGAAATTTAAAAGAAGAGTACAGTACGGGAACAGTCCTTTTGGCCCGCGTGTCTGCTGAACATGGTGCCGAAGTAAACAAAATGTCTGCCCCTTGCACCTCGACCCTCCATCCCCTGCACATCCACTGAGAAACCTCTTTAAAATGCTGTTTTTACACCTGCCTCTACTACTGTGGGCTTCCTGCACTGCTCCCTTGTGTGTTTTTAAAAAAAATAAAGAATCCCCCCACCCTTAGCACCTCCTTTATGACCAAAGGAACTGCTCACACTAACTCGTTCATGAAACAATATTTGTAATGATGAAATACCCCTTCTGCATATGTATGGTTGTGTACGATTGTGTGTTTTGCACCGAGGACCAGAGAACGCTGTTTCCTGACAATCAGATGTCAATAAACTTGAATTTAAACATGTGTCCTCTAACTTCTGACATTATTACACTGGTGCCCTGGGAGAAAAGATTGTCCCCCCATCAATGCCTCTGCATTTTCCAACTTCTACATTCTTTAACCTTTTTTGTCTTCTTTCTCACTCCAGCTCCTGCCACTCACCAGATAGTCTTGCACATCCCTTCCCCCCCCCCCCCCCCCCTTTGGTTTTGCCACATCGATGGCATCTTCGCAGCTCAGTTTTGACACGTTTCTTCAGCTTGTTGGGGGTGGGGGGGGGGGGGGGGGAGAATCTGGAATTTGTTGCCACTGGCAGCTGTGGAGGCCAGGTCTTTGGATAAAGTGGAGGTTGATAGGTACCTGATTAGTAAGGGTGTCAAAGGGCTGTGAGGAGTCTTGAGTAACTACAAGTAAGGCTTTTCTCACTGACACTGGGTGAGATTTAAAAACTAGAGGGTGAAAGAGGAAAAGAAGCTTAGGGGGAAAGTCTTCACGCAGAGAGTGGTGGGGGTGTGGAACGAGCTGCCAGCTGAAAAGGTGAATGCGGGCTCAATTTTAACATTTAAGAATTTGGACCATTACGTGGATGGGAGGGGTAGGGACCGGATGCAGGTCGGTGGAACAAGGCAGAAAAATAATTTGGCTCAGTCTAGAAGGGTTCTGTGCTTGGGAGAAAGGAGTTGAGGAAGATCTGATTTTGCTCCTAGTGTGATGGATAATCTTTCTCTCCCCCCCCCCCCCCCACCCCCCAGTTCTAATGAAGGCTCTTTAATTTGAATCGTTAACTCTCCTCTTCACACTGAAGATTCAAACATTTTCTGTTTTTATTCTGATATCCCTAGCATCAGCAGGCTTTAATTTTATTTTGTTTTGAGAAACTCCCATGTTACAGCAGGCGCAGCGTGAAGGCGAGCATGGAACAGAGGGGCTGAACGGCTGGCTTTGGTGCCATGCATCCAATGCGAAGTCGGCCTTGTGCAAATCCGATAGGTCAGTTTCCCCGCTGGCAGTGAAATCTGTCAAGCAATTTATTGCCATATGGTCCGCCTGCTGCTCTAATCACAGACTACACACAGCCACACTCCGCTGGCTGTGTGCTTGTCTCTGTGCGACCTCAGTTTGCAAAGACACAGCTTAGACCACGAGACTGTGGTACAGGCCCTTCGGCCTGCAATGTTGTGCTGCCCGATATTAAATTTTTGGCCCAGGAGTCCTGTGTGACCCAATTGCAGCCAATTGACCTACAGCCCCCGGTAGGTTTTGACGGGTGGGAGGAAACCGGAGCAAACCGACACAAACATGGAGAATGTACAAACTCCTTAGTGAGCACGGGATTCGAACCCTGGTCCCAATTGCTGTAACAGTGTTGTACTAACTAGATCCCTCCCTTTTTAAATTCCATCTGTGTGCTGTCTCAGAGCCTTTTAAATCTTCCGAATGTTCCAGCATCCACCATCATCCCCTGGCAAGGTGTTCCATGCACCCATAGCTCAGTATTTAAAAAAAAGTCTCCCCTAAACTTTCCTCTCTTTACTTTGTCCTCTGGTGTTTGGTCCTCCCACGCTGGGGGAAACAGGCACAGGCTGTCCACTCTATGCCTCTCAAAATCTTGCAGACCTCTTTTAAGTCTCTCATCCTTCGCTCCAAAGAGAAAAGCCCCAGCTCTGCTAACCTCCAATATATTCTTGTGTATGTATGTCTGTTTGTTTCGGTTCACTGTGAAAATCAATATGGAGCACTCTAGAAATGTCCAAGGAGGTTCAGACGGGGTAAGATTTGACAGCTGAATGTCATGACCACATTGAATTAACCTTTAAGGTAGTGGTTCTCAACCTTTTTCTTTCCACTCATATCCCACTTTAAGTAATCCCTGTGCCATCAGTGCATTAGCAAGGGGTTGCTTAAGGTGGGATGTGAGTGGAAAGAAAGTTTGAAAACCACTGTTTGAATCGTCCCTCATTGACTCGTTATGTGCACGGATTCATGACTCAAAAGTAAATGGGCCAACGGCAATTTTTCTCAAGCAAAATATTTCAATAACAATTGGGTCTAGAGCAGGGATTCTCAACCTTCCCTCTCACTCACATCCCATCGTAAACAATCCCTTACTAATCACAGCACCAATGGCAGAGGGATTACTGTTTACTATAATTGCAGTAACATTTGATGGTGAATGTCATGACCACATTGAATTTAAATATGAAGTTCAAAAGAAAAACAATTGAACTTGCATCAGAATAAAAACAAGTGGCCAAAGCAACACCAAGCCTGCCTCAGTGCTCCGGCCTCCAGACAAACAAGGAGCAGGCAGTAGGAAATTGAGGGCCGCCTCGGTGCTGACACTGCCAGGCATTCTGTGAGCAGACAACAAGAGTCGGCAGAGGAAGAACAAGCAAGACTCCAAGCCAAAGGGCAGGAACATTTGCTGCAGCCAACCTGCGTTCTTTTACTCCGCTGACTTTAGATGTTTTGATGCCTCTGCTTCAAGCTGGCTTCAAATGCAGATAAAAAAATTTAAATTATCTGCTTATGGAGCAACCCTCAAAGGCTACTGTTATGCAGAGCGGTGACTCGGTGCGTCATCCGGAGTCACCATAAGCGGGGCGTCTGTTGCCTTGGCGCCGCCCATCATCAATACACGGCAGAGCAATGGCCATCTTCCTTACCCATAAATCCTCCACCCAGTTGGAACTTCTCTGCACTTCCCAGAGCGGTTCCAGCTGCTTGGGGATTCTGGGTAGGGAAAATAGCCCTTGTTCTGCCGCATACTGATCCGCTGGTGCCGGCGAGTGGGAGGGACAGGAGCGGCTGTGCGGGGGGAGGGGAGCTGGAAGGGGTCATGGAGGGAGAGAAGTGAGATGGGTCGAGAGCTGTCGGCATCATCAGGCCCACCCACCTCTAGCACCACCTTAGAGAGGGATTGGAGTCACCGCTCACGCACAATTTATGAAGTTAAGTTTTCTGATGTGAGGATGGAGAATCTCCACCTTTATGTTGGAATTTCTTTGCTTTATAAAAGGGCCTATTGATTTTTTCCATTAATCCAGTTGTAATTGACTCCATGTCAGAGGTATGCCAACAGTGTGGAGCAAAGAAGTGGAAAGGTAAAATGCCATCAATATGTTGTTCCAATGGGAAAACTTAGCATGCCTCTACTGGCCAAGCCTCCACACCCATTGAAAATGCTGCCACTCGCCACCAAACCAGAGTCCAAATGTTTCCTAAAGGTGACCAGAAGCTACAGCTCAGATGGCTTCTTTGAACTCAACAACTGAGTTTTATTTCTCGGGCAATGCCGGGTATCCTGGTACTAAGACATATTTTCCAATCCAGGCAATATCCATCTGGAGCTTGGCTGACAAGTAGTCTGCCAGGATTGGGTGTGAAGTAACTCAGCAAGGGCTTCCACCCCCTTTGGATCTCCGAATATTGGCACCTCTACGACTGTAAATACTTTTTAAATTTAAGACAGTTAGCAGTTCGCTATTACAGGGAGTCCCCGGGTTTCGAACAAGATCCGTTCCTAAGTCTGTCTTTAAGTCAAATTTGTAGGAACAGGTGCACACAGTTCTTGTTTAGCACCAGTTAGTCAAATGTTTGTCTCCGTATACAGTACAGCCATTCCCCGAAGTGTTTGAGTTTCGTTCTGACCAACTGGTCAGATCTCGAAATGGACGCAAGTTGGACGTATCTTAGCATGACCTGTAGAAGTATACCGGTACAGTATTCTTTGGGGATTAATACAATAATGGTTTAATGTATGACCAAGTATCATTTTTATATTTACAAATCTTTTAACATTTATACAGTATTTTATTTTCATTCTTGTGTACAGATGGTAGTAAGACGCATAGGTCTATATATTTTACCTTTCTATGCATATAAAGCTACTGGAGGCAATTTTTTGAAGTAGGCACACTCAACACTGTTAAAGGCAATGTGATCCGACTTAAAATGGCAGACGGCATTCTCCTTACTTGAGCCGACGCACCAGAAGCCGCTCATAGTCCGTCCGTAAGTAAGAGTTGTCCAGAAAGTCGGACGTTCGAAACCGGGGGATTGCCTGTGCAGCGCTAGACGCCTGAGTAAAAGCCCAGTGTTGTCTGCAAGGGGGAATCTAACCCTTCCCTCCCTCGCAGCCCTCTGTTGTATTACAGCCATCTGCCTAAGATGTTCCCATTGTACCAGCCTCCAACCACCACCCCTGCCAGTGCCACCTTCTATACACGAAGGCGGTGAAAACACAAGGATGCTGGAGGAACTCAGCAGGTCTTGCAGCATCCACAGGAGGTAAAGATATGCAGTAGAAGTCCAAAAATGTGGATGCTGGAAATCTGGAGCAAGTCCCAAACTTTTAAAATTCAGCGGGTCTTCATGTGTGTGCACGGATGCAGATGCTCAGCGGCTTTTTTAGTATTTAAAACTGCTCATTCTGATAGAGGTTTCCTGTATTTGCTAATGAATGATCGATATTTACATGTTGATCTCTCTTCGTTGTTCCTCCTTAAATTTAAACATTGAAACTACAGGGAGTCCCCGGGTTACAAACGTCCAACTTATGGTCAACTCGTACTTACAAACAAATTGTTCCCCAATTCACACATGTGTATAATGTTACCCCTGAATTCCGGTACGCAAGATATCGATGGAATGAGTGTCAATGTTTTAATCATGATCCTTTCTTTGTTTTCTATCTAAGCCAGTAGTTCTCAGCTTTTTTTCTTTCCACTCGTGTACCACTTTAAGTAATCCCTATGTCATCGGTGCTCTGTGATTAGAAAGGGATTGCTTAAGGTGGGATGTGGGTGGGAAGAAAAAGTTTGAAAACTACTGTCCCTCATTGACTCGTTATGTGCGCGGTTTCAGATCTCCAAAGGAAATGGGCCAATGACCATTTTTCTCAAGCAAAATATTTCAGTAGCAATTGGGTCTAGAGCAGTGATTCTTAACCTTTCCTTACTAATCACGGAGCACCAATGGCATAGGGATTACTTAAGGTGGTGTGTGAGTGGAAAGATAAAGGTTGAGAACCACTGATCTAAACTGTTTTAAGGACTTTTCCTTTAATACTAAGACAAACATTTGACTGACGCTAAATAAGAACTCTATGTACCTGTCCAACTTATCTACAAATTCAGCTTTAAGACAGATGTAGGAACGGATCTCGTTCATAACCCAGGGACTCCTTGCGCTGCCTGAGAATGCTGACAATTCAAAAATTCTGGCCAACCCAATCCCGGAGCAGTTCGTATTTTAGGACTTCTACACAACCAATGTTCTTGATGCCCTTTTTCAAGGTATGAAAACGGAGGTCCTAGAAACGCAGACACTGGAATCTTGAATCTCGGTGAAACAACTAATGGTCCAGATTCACTGTTGACCTCCATGGATGTCCCTTGTCCTACTGAGCCCTTCCTGCTTCTTACTACAGCCAGTGGGGCTCCTTGTGGCCGTTTTGCAGCTCACTGTTTCCATTCCCCCTTTGTTTCTTCTCGAAGCCTCCCCAGACTGGTTTACACTGCACAAATGTTTAATGAATGAAGTCTCTAAAGCACCAGGGGAAGATGGCGTGTGGAGGTGTTGTACTGTTGGAAGGTTGAAGTGTGATGCTAAGTGGCTCAGAAGGTGGCAGGTGGATTATAATGTGGAAAATATGAGGTCATCCACTTCCTTGATTGAAAGAGAAAGCAGAGTAATTTTTTTCCATGGTGAGAGATGGGGAAACGCTGGTGCTCGAAGGGACCAGGATGTCCCTGATCACGTCACTGAAAGCCATGGTGTAGGCACATGGAAATAAAATGCATAGAGCAAGATGGTGGCACTTTAACGCAAAACAAAATGAGCGTCTTTGATCCATAGTGATTTTCCTTCCCCCTTCCGACAGGTAGGTCCCGGCTAGCGCTAGCACCACTACCACACGGCCCCCTGTCAACAGGTAGGTCCTGGCTAGAATCCCCCCATCCCCCTGCTGAATGAACGCCCCCCCCTCTCAACATGCTAATGCACCCCTCTAACATACATGGTGGCATTGACCCTGACGCAAATTCACTTTTACGAAGAAACCTATGTTCGCTTTATGAAAGGATTTTTGGTTTTACCAAAAAGTGGCTGGCAGGGCAGTCAGTGCAAGGCCGGCGGGGCGGTCAAAACTAGCTGTTGTCCTGATTCTGGTAAGTGAAACTACACTGAACATAGATTATTTCTATTTGATAGGCTGTGTATTTATAATATTATTCCTGCTTTTAATATATGTTAGTGTTATTTTAGGTTTTGTGTGTTATTTGGTATGATTTTGTGGGTCTGGGAATGCTCAAAATAGTTTCCCATATAAACAGTAATCACTTCTTCACTTTACGCTATTTTGGTTTATGAAAGGCTTTGTAGGAACACTCGTTTCATAAAGCGGGGTATACCTGCATATTTATTCTAAATGATATCTTAATATGTACACGTGTGGGGTGAATTTTTACACAGATTGGTGGGAGCCAGGAGTAGTGGTGGATGCTGAGGTTTCTAAATAGACATGAAGATGAGGGATTGGAGGATTGGAATCACAAAGTTAAACCTGGTTAAACCTTGGTTTAAGAATCTCAGGGTTGCTTGTAATGCCACGTGTATGCTCTGACAATAAATCTCAACTTTCAACCATTGTGTTCAGCACAGACTTGTGGGCCACAGGGGTTTTTGCATTAAAGTGGAACAGGGGTGCAAGATCAGTCCTAGTCTGCGTGTGAGCTCAGTGGCCAAGACGAACCCCCCCATGCCAGTTATTGGGCGTTGTGTTACCTTAAAGCTAGACACTACCTACACTCTCGATTGAATGCACCAATCCAAGGAAAGATGAGAAGTGTTCTTAGGGTCCGGTCCAACGTTTACCTCCCCCGCCCCCCTCCCCATCGTTCAACACTAGTAAAAGTCATTGCAGTCAGCTCAGCTGCATACCAGATATGCTATAGGTCAACTCCATACAGAATTTCCACCCCAAATGGTGGTTTAGAGCAATACCATTTGAATAAAATACCCCCACCCCCACCCCCACCTCAAAATACGGCACTTACTGATGAGCTGTGGATGCTATTAAAACCAAATTGCAATATTTTAATAACAACCGATCGTTTAAAGCATTAAATTTTATTTGGATACTTTAAAATAGCCCACTGTCGGTTCCTGTAACAGGCCGTTTAAAGCTGTAAGCAGTCGGTCTGGGCGGATGGACCCCGCAGAGGAGCGCTGAGACTTCGCTGATAACTATTGGGAATGTGCACGAACGAGATTGCGTCGGAGCCAGCAGGAAGATGGCAGCAATGTTTAGGCTTCGCCATCAAGATAAAGATAGACCCTTTGTGCAGATTTTTAAAGGGCAAATTTTAAGTTTTGCAGATCGGCCTATACGGTACCTCACATTTGTTATAAGACTGATCAGGTATCAGAAACGCACCATCGGCTGTGGTGCTTTCAGATCTACTAGGGTTATATAGGGAATTAGAGGAAGACGTAGTTTTCATTTGTTTAAACCTGTCCTGAACCCCATTGCTGAGTTTGCCCTTAATCAACTACAGTATCTAGTTAATCATCTCCCTCTAATTTACTGTTCGATTATACATTGGGGGCTTTTTAATGCTCTAAAGGCCTGGAATACATGTCAAGTTATTTAATGTGTCAATTTGTGTTTCATTATTGTATAAGCACAGTGGTATACTTGTTCGGCAACTAGAGAAGTGAGCTAAAAATTAAAATGAGTAGTTTTGGTGTGGGTAAAAGTGACCATGAAAACTGGATTGTTGAACATCCACACTTGATTTACTAATCTTCGGGGTGGGGGGGCGGTTACAGGGGACACATGAGAGACTGCAGATGCTGGAATCTGGAGTAACCAACCCTGCTGGAGTGACTCGACGGGTCAAACACCATCCGTGGGGGAAAGCAGAGGAGGTTCACCAGAATGTTACATGGATTGGAAAATGTCTTATGAGTCAAGGTTAACAGAGCTAGGGCTTTTCTCTTTGGAGCGTAGAAGGACGAGAGGTGACTTATGGGACCCATGGAACAGTGGCTGTGTGGATATAAAATTGGCTTGCTTGGAGAAAGCAGATTGTTGTGGACTGAAAGTAACCTGCCTGGAGGTCAGTGACTAGCGGAGTTCTGCAGGAATATGTTCTGGGACCCCTGTTATTTGTGATTTTTAAAAAAAATATATAAATGACCTAGATGAAGAAGCAGAAGGATGGGTGGTATGAAGATTGACGGAGTTCTGGATGGAGCTGAAGGCTGTCGTAGATTACAAAGGGATATAGACAGGATGCAGAGTTGGATGGAAACAAAGCAGATGGAGTTGAATCCAGATAAATGTGAGGGGATGCATTTTGGAAGGACAAACCTGAAGGCTGTGTATAGGATTAATGGTCGGATACTTAACAAATGGAGGAACAGAGGGACCTTGGGTTCCAAATCCTTACATCCCTAAAGGTCATTGCACAGGTTGATAGGATAGTTAAGAAGGTCTATGGGATGCTGGGCTTCATTAATAGACAGGTCATGTTGCAATTCCACAACTGTTTGGTGAGTCCGCACCTAGAGTACTGTAGCAAGGGTGTGGAAGCTATGGAGAAGGTGCAGAGGAAATTTAGAAGGATGTTGCCTGGATTGCAAAATTAGTCTTGTGTGGCAAGGTTAACAGAGCTGGGACTTTTCCCTTTGGAGCGAAAAAGGACGAGAGGCGACTTGATAAGAGGTCTACAACATTCTGAGAGGCATAGATAAGGTAGGCGGCCAGGACCTTTTTCTCAGGACGGGAGTAGCAAACACCAGAGGACATCTGTACAAAATGAAGGGAGGGAAGTTTAAGGGAGATATCAAGGGTAATTTTTTTTAACTGAGTTGTGGGTGCCTGGAGTGGCGGTGAAGGCTGGAACAGTAAAGGGACTTAAGAGACTCTTAGACTCATGAATGGAAGAAAAATACAGGGTTACAAGGTGGGAAGGGTTTAGTATGGTCCGTCGTTTACGAATGTAGAGAAGGGATGATAGTTCTCTCCCTCGACAACACCCCCTCACAATAAAGGATCCCAATCTGAGCCGTTGACTCACCCTTTCTAACCACGGATGTCACCTGACCCGCTGAGCCCCTCCATTTTCCCGTTGATTACTCAAGGTTCCAGCATCTGCAGTCTTTGTGTTTTTTCCCCACAGCACACTTTTAACGGCCTCAGGTGGCACGCGTGGTCATTCTGATGGAGAGCCAGTATGGGCACGATGGGCCTACTAATGGCCTGCCGTGCTGCAACCATTCAGTGGTTCCCCCGCAAACGCTGGCATCGACAGTAGTGCTCTTCTCCCGTGAAGGAATAAGATGTAACCACATCATCTCGGCTTATTGAGAACCAATTGTTTCAACCTTGTCGGAGAGCGGCATATCAGAGCAGTGTTAGAACTGGCGCGGTGTGGCGCAGACATGTTCTTTGTAAGAGGCTGAATCATCGGTCGAGGCAGCTGTGTGCCTGGTCCGCAGGGACTGGCTCTGGTTGGTGAGTGTCCTGTGTGTACTTAACTGCATCTCAGGCGTGCAGTCCATCGACAGCTGGTGTTGCTTTTGATGCCGTTCCACTGACTTATTACCGTATTTGACAGCATATATGACCTCCTGTTTTCCCCAAAAAAATTGCCTCGAAAACCAGTCCGGATCCTATACACGGTGACATTTTTGGCACCGAAATACAAATGAAGTGGAGAAAAGCACTCAAACCGCTCACCCAGCTTCAAGAAGCCCTTGGAGTTGCGGTTGTCCAGGAAGCGGGCTTGCAGCTTCTCAGACCGCTTTCCCTCACGTGGTCCATGTTCTCTGGAGCTGCCACTCAATTCTTCCGATGAGACTCTATCCCACTCGCTCTCTCCCTCCCTCCTGCTCGCTCTCTCCCTCCCAGAGGGCTTTGAGTGGAGCTCTGGGCTTTGATGATCAGGCTTTGTTCGACAAGTGCGCTCCCTGAGCAAATTGAATAAGGCGTGGGGGCGGGTGGCAGTGGGGAGGGTTTTGCCTGTGATGTCCTGGGCTGTGACCACTACCTTTTGGAGGATTTCAGACTCAGGGATATAGATGTTCCCATACCAGCCGGTCAGTACACTTTCCACCACATCTCTGTAGAAATTTGCCAGCGTTTCTGGTGTCCTACCAAACCTCCGCAAACTCCTGAGGAAGTGAACAAATTTTATTTGCATTGAGGGATGGGTTTACAATCAAAACCACTCAGGGGTAAAGTGTTTTTATTCAACTGTGAATTCTTTCTTTGGCTTGGCTTCGCGGACGAAGATTTATGGAGGGGGTAAAAGTCCACGTCAGCTGCAGGCTCGTTTGTGGATACCTTGTGAATACCTTGATAAGATCATATTTAAGAACACGTATGCCTTTGTTCCTGTTGTCTTAACTCTACCTCTTGCAGACTATGAATTTTGTATTGATTAACAGAATGCTTGGCAAGACTGCTCATCCATATTTGACCAGATCTTGGTACAAGTTAAGGGCAATGCAACTTTGAGTAACTTCTTTTGCCAGATAGGAGGTGCACTGGTCGCTTATCTGGCTTACTGAATCTCCAGCTTAGACCTGGAACTGAAGAGCAAGTCCATAAGACATAGGAGCAGAAATAGACTATTCAACCCATCGAGTCTGCCCTGCCATTCAATCATGAGCTGATCCATTTTCCCACTCAGCCCCACTGCCCGGCCTTCTCCCATAAGTTTTGATGCCCTGGCTCATCGAGAACGTATCAATCTCCACCTTAAATACTCCCAATGACTTGGCTCCACAACCCCATTACAACAAATCCCACCCTCTGGCTGAAGACATTTCTACACATTTCTGTTCTCAGAAGATGCCCTTCAATCCTGATGTTGTGTCTGCCCTCTTGTCTTCCATGGGGAACAACCTTTCAACGTTTGGAATGTTTCAAAAAGATCCCCTCCCTATTCTCAATTCCATCCAATTCAGCCAAGAGCTGTCAAACACTCCTCATAGGATAACCCTTCTGTTCCTGCAATCATCCATGAGTAAAGTCCACGTTTTGAGAGAAATGATCATCGCGGCGAGGAAAACTTGGAGAACACGGGAGGCTGCAGAAACTGGAATCTAGTGCAACAGAATCTGCTGGAGGAACTTGGGGCGGGGTGGGGGGGGTGTTGAATTAGTATCTGTGTGTGAGAGAGATCAACATGTAAGGGCAGGATCCTACTTCAAGGCGATGGCCATTCTTTTTCTCTCACTGATGCTGTTCGACCTGTGCTGAGTTCCTCCAGCTTGGGGTGGGGTGAAAGGAGTACAAGTTTGGGGAAAGTCGAGGACCGAGCAATGGGTCAAGTCTCCTTGTTGCAAGATAGAAGGTTATGGTCCATGTTCAGCAATGGGTGGTGCCAGGGTGGAGGAGCAGCAGTCTATTCAGCTCAGAAGTCAGCCCGACCAGAATCAGAATTTAATGTCACAAAATTTATTTTGCGGCTGCGTCACTAAATTGGTATAAATTGCATTTTTAAAATAGAAAAAGCGAGGTGGTCTTTGTGGTTTATTGACCATTCAGAGGTCTGGTGGCAGAGAAGAAGCCGTTTTTGACCCACTGAGTGTTTGTCTTCAGGTTCCTGTACCTCCTTCCTGATGGTAGCAGAGTGAAGAGGGCACGGTCTGGGTGGTGGGGGTCCTTGAGGATAGAAGCTGCCTTCTTGAGACACTTCCTCTTATCGCCGTCCTCCATACCAGACAGTGATGCAACCAGTCAGAATGCTCTTCACGGTACATGTGCATAAATTTGGAAGATTCTTTGGTGACCTACCGAAACGCCTCACAAAGTATAGCCACTTAAGATCAATGCTGGTTCCAGCTGGCAGAAGTTGACAAGGAATGGCAGATGGAATTTAACTTGGATTTGAGTGGATGTTGCCAGAGCAAATGACAGAAGAGTGTTGTAGAAAAGAAACACCTTGGGATACAAAGGCATCGTTCCTGGAAAGTGGCGACGTGCGGTGGTAAATGGACGCGCTTTGCAGGCGTTGACTGGTCTGTTGTTGGCAGACTCTGTCTGGCTTCGCTCACCAACATGCGGTCTGCGAGCAGGCGTACAAACAGCTGGTCTTGGTGTATTGGGAGTCCAGTGCCAGACTGAGAAAGCACCTCCGGGCAACAATGCCCATGTGTCCCAAGGCAACAGGTGGGTTTGGAATAAACCTCGCTGAAGGGCGCTGCTGTTAACATTGTCTTCTGATGTCTAGCAGCTGTTTTGCAATTTAAACATGGCTTTTCACATTTGTCTCCCTCCTCCCTCACATTCCTCATGTCATCATCAAATGCCACTCCACATCATCACCCTGGTCACAACCTCCTCTCACTGCTCCCTTCGCACAGAATGCACAGAAGCCTGAAATCCAGTGCCTCGAAGTTCCAGAACAGTTTTTAATCCAACAGATATCAGGTCCTTGAGCCTCTCCTCCAACCCAAATGATAAATCTCCCTGGGACCACCAAAAGACCCGTCTGCACTATTGAAACTCCACTATATTTTCTTGCACCAGCTGGAACTGGGAATATTTATCTGTAATTTAATATTTATTATCTCCTTGCATTTGTGGGAATTTAATGCCTACTCTTGTAGCTGTTGCATCTGTGTGGCTGCAGTAAGTTAGAATTTTGGTGCATCTTTTTAAAATCAAATTTGTTTTACAGCACACAGAACCCAATTCCAGCATTTTAAACCCATATCTCCCAAATTACCCAACAACCACAGTGCATTTGGGAGGGTGGGAGGAAACCGGAGCCCACAGGCGGAAGAACTAACAAACTCCTTACAGTCAGTACTGGATTTGTACCCAGGTTGCTGGCGCCGTAATAGCGTTGTGCTAGCCCATCTCTACATTGCGGTAATGAATTTGCTATGAACCTGTTTTCTCCAAATCTTTCACTTGTAAACAAGTCTGTATATTTGATCTCAGTGTTATATAGTTTGTAAAGAAAGCTGTGACTTCAACCCAGACAGATAGCGAGCTGCCTTGGGGTCTGGTTTCCAAATTTACTGCCTCACCTTTCTCCACGTTCATGTTTGATCAAAGCCAGTGAGTTTTGATGTGGTCTTAATGTATCTACAGGAAGCAATTCTTCCTTGACTGCCGGGTGTTAATGGCTTCAGGAAAGCACAAGTGTGGTTCTCCACCTCCTCTTCCGTAGCTCTTTGTTCAAAGTAAGTGTGAAGTGCTAATAGATGTGATTTGCTGGTAAGCTAAAGCCAGTCCCATTCTGCTGGATGGAGGTTGAACCAAGACAACCTGTGATACCATCTCAGAGAGAAGTGGGAGTCTTTCCTCACATGGTCCCGACCACTGTTTGCACCTTGATCAATATGACAGAGCAAAATGTCTTTCAGGTTCTAAATTTTAAATTTAGACATCCAACACTGTAACAGCCATTTCGACATATAAGCCCGTGCTGCCCGATTACACCTGATTGACCTATAAGCCCCCTCGCCCAGAACGTTTTAAAGGGTGGAAAGAAGCTGGGGCCCCCAGGGAAAACCTATGCAGACATGGGGAGAACGTAGAAACTCCTTATCGACAGTGCCGGATTTGAACCCCAGTCGCTGGCGCTATAACAGCGGGGCACTAGCTTGTCATGGAGGATGGAGGTGGTTGGAGAAGGGGTGATCACTGGAGCCAGAGGTTCCTGGGGCTGGAATCTTGATGTAGAGAAGGTTATAATGGGCAGAAGTGAAAGACAGTCAGATGGAACAGGAAGGGGTGGGGGTGCGTGAGACACAGTCCAGCCCACCATACAGCAAATACAGGCCCTTCAGCCCATGATGTTGTGTTGATCTTTATAAACCTACTCCACTTCAATCTAACCCCTCACTCCCTCACGCCTATAACCTGCAACGTGCATTCATATTAAACGCTAATTGCATATGATGCCAAACCTCCATTCCTTTCCTCTTGCACTCCCTTTTCTGGTACCCCTGGACAGCTAGTTCCAGGGCTCTGCCACGATGTAACAAAAAAGTCTTATTTAATTTAATTTTTTTTAATTTAAGGATACAGCAGGGTAACAGCCCCTTCTGGCCCATGCCACCCAAATACCTACTAACCCTGTGCATCTGGAATGTGGGAAGTGCATGTGTGGCCTCCGTCAGTCATGTTCGACCATGGGTACTGCGCCTCTAGTAGTTGGTGGTTTGCTGAGCGAAGTTGGAGTGGCCTCTCCAGGACCAGGGCCAGAGTAGAGTTGATATGAAGATCCGTCTGTTGCCCATCAGGAGGAACCGCCCCCACCCTCCATGCCAATGACAGGTCCGAAGGAACGACGAAAGTCTGTGCAGTCCAGTGCCAGCAGTATCACAGGAGTTGCCGTGCCGGTGCTGGGTACAGCAGTTGCTGTCTTCGGGGACTCTGGATTTTCCCTCGGGGTTGACTCGGTTCAGCCACAAGGCAGCGGAGGGTTGAAATCGGAATTTTCCCTCTCCTCGATGAGTTACCATTCGTGGTTAACAAGCCCTACCTACTCAGAGCAACTGGTTTCAAGGCGTCAGTGGCCCGCCGTTGCCCCTTTTGTCGGTGAGAACAGCTCCACTTGGCACAAGGACTACGCTGCGTGTGAAGGCCAGGAGTTGGACTGGGTTGTCAGAGGCTGTTTGAGACGCACGCCATGAAGAGCAGTTGTGCAACAGTGGGTGCCCCTCCCCATGACCACCCTCCAGCTAGGAAAACCTTTAGAGCTAATGTGGGAGGAAACCCACGCAGCCACAGGAGAACATACAGATAGCAGTGGATTTGAACCTGGGTCACCTGCGCTGTAATAATGTTGCACTAAATGTGGTTTGTACTCATAGAAAATCACAGCGCAGTATAGGCCATTCAGCCCACCGTGCTCTGCCAACCTAATAACCTACTTTGACCACTGCCAAGAATTACCCTATTATCTAACCTTTTCTCAATTCCACGTACCTATCTTAAAAGATCCTGCCTCCGCTCTCTGTAAATAACCTACCTCCCTGTACTTTTAATCCCAAGCACCATAAAATATGTCCAACCCTCCCCGTGTTAGCCTACCAACTACAGGTAGCCCACGCTTAGTGGAAGTTCGCTTTACGCCACTCGCTTTTACGAAAACGGTGTTTGTTTTCTTTAACCGAAAGAGATCCGGAGGATTTGACAATAGAAGGTAAAAAGAGCGAGTGTTCAGCATTTGTTTTGCAGTGAGCTGTTTATAGAGGCAGTGCACTCCCCAGGCAGCGAGAGGGATACCGCTAAGCTCCTCCCCCAGGAACTACATTTCGACTCTCAGCATTAAGCTTTGAATTGTGTCTGTCAGCATCTGTTTGTGAGCTTTATCTCTATTCATTTTTGTGCTTCCGTTAGCAAGACGTCCTCCGGTATCAGAAAAGCCTAAGAGAGCTCATATGGGTGTTATGCTTTAGTGTAAAACTGGACATAACTAAGCATTTCAGTTTTGGTGAATGCAATGAAGGCAGTGCCTGCATTGAACTTTGTTCACAAGATCAAGGAATAGAAGTAGGCCATTCGGCCCAAGGAGTCTGCTCTGCAAGTCCACCCTGATGAGCGAAATTGTTCTCGCATCGAGTTCCAAATACCAGCCTTTTCTCCATAGCCCTTGATCCCCTGACTAATTAGATCCTTGTCAATCTCCCCCTTAAACTCCCCCAGTGATCAGGCCTCCACAGCTGTATGTGGCAACGAATTCCACAAATCCACGACCCTCTGGCTGGAGAAATCTCTCCTCATCTCTGTTTTAAATGGGTCCCTTCTCATTCTGAGACTGTGCCCTCTTGCCCTGGATTCATCCACCAAGGGAAACATCTTATTCACACCGACTCTGTCCAATCCTTTCAGCATTCGAAATGTCTCTATGAGATCCCCTCTCATTCTTCTATTCTCCAATGAATCCAGTCCAAGAGCCGATAAAAGTTCCTCATATGTTAGCCCCTGCAGTCCAGGAACCATCCTGGTAAATCTTCTCTGGACTTGCTCCAACATCATTACATCCCTTCTAAGATCAGGTGCCCAAAACTGCACACAGTTACTTCAAATGAGGACTCACCAGTGCCCCATAGAGCCTCATCAGCACCTCTTTACTCTTGTATGCTATTCCTCTTGAAATGGATGCCAACATAGCATTTGCTTTCTTTACCGCCAATCCAATCTGGTGGTTAACCTTTAGTATGGTTAATTGGTATGATTTGGTAGGTTATTTTTTGGGTCTGGGAACGCTCAAAGATTTTTCCTATTTAATTAATTATAACTGCTTCTTTGCTTTATGCCATTTTGGCTTAAGAAAAGTTTCTTTGGAATGCTCTACTTTCAGATAGTGGGGGCAACCTGTACTTGGTAGCTGGTAACCAGTGGTGGTAGATCCATCGCTGACTGGTGTAGGTGAAATGGCCACTGCCTGTGTTGTTCATGTTACAAGGAAGAATTCTGGGTGCAATGTGGTTTCTTGGCTGGTGAATAGAGGCTTTACAATCGCACACCTTCCTAACCCTGTAACATGTGGGATCTCATATTATCAGATTTTGTTGGCTTTGCTGAGGGTGTTCAGTGCTTTTCACATCATGGAAGCATTAAAGTAACTTACTAAAACCATTCCAAGCTTTATTATAGATGTTTTGTACATAAACCAGCAAGACCATCTAACAGCTTGAGAATGGAATGTTTTTAATATTTCCTCAATTCTAGAATCACATCACACTTTTCATGTGCCTGTCCCATCAGGTACGAGGTATCCTTGTTGTGGAAATCTGTTTCCGATTCAGAGATGATATCGTGGAGGTTTACTAATGAATTTCATGTGGAAGGTACCCTTGTTTAATGCTATCAGATGTTTTATGGATAAACGTTTGAGATTATTGTCCTTCTGTTCAGTAAATACCATCAGTTTTATGTGATTGTGGTGCAGGGAGATCACTTTTATGGGTCTGTTCTCGCATGCACAGCATTGTTCATTCTTGGTGTTTATTAAGGATGGTGTTGGGTGAAGCTTGGTGGGAGGGGGAGGGGTTTCATTTCACTAGTGCCCTTTTAAGGAATTCTGAAGGGGTTTTGTAATGTGGGGAATGTGGAAATCAGTCCGCACACCAGAAGGTGCCATAAACTGTAATGACCTTTACTAAATTGGACTGAGGGGCAAATCCCTCCCCCAAGGAGAGGTGGCTTTGGATGGCAGTACTGTCATTGTCGAGGGGGGATCGACAGACTATGTGGACTCTTGGCTGTGGATACTCGTGCTGTCGGTAGCCCCTTTTACATAGCCTCTTCAAGTCGGGAATATCGTGCCTTTATTGAGCCACGCCATTCTGTGTAAAAGGTACAAACACGGAATGGGGGGGTTGGTGGTCATTAATAGTCCAGTCTTTTAAGCCAGGAGTGGAATACCAGCATTGATTGGTTCAATGTAAAGAAGCAAAGCCGGCTTGATGACAGGTCTTCTTTACGGCAGTATTGTGGGATCTCTGGGTACAAAGGGCTAGTGCCGAGTTGGATCGATGGTCTCTTAGCTGTGCGCCTTGGGGTGGATGGCGGTGCCATCATTGTTGAGGGGGGATCGACGGACTCTACCTATGGGACTCTGGGGTGCCTGACTTGATGAGCAAGCTTGAATGTTTGTGTCACATACACAAGTGCAACGTGTAGTTGCAAAGAGTGACACAGGTATGTATGGTATGACAGCAAAGTATAAATTATTTACCACAGTAGGCCATGAAAAGGAGATAAATACTGTATAAATGGATAAATAAATGTTCACAGTCTCAGTTACTTTAGAAAAAAGTCACATTTCAAGATCCTCTGGTGCTCCCAGAGTAGTTTAGGGTTGGAGTTTTATGAGAAAGTTCAGTTGGGGGGGGGGGGAGGAGCTGGTTTTGAACTAAGAAGTACCGGTCTTCAGGCTTCTGTACATCCTACCTGAAGGGAGCAGTGAGAAGAGGTTGTGATCTGGATGATGGGGGCCCTCTAGGGTGTCGATTGCCTTCTCGGGGTAGTGACTCCACACGGATGTCTGTAATGGACGGGAGGTTGGTGCCTGTGAAGAACCTGGCGAGGTTTCTGCAGCCTTCAGCGATTCTGGGCAATCGGTGCGGTGACACAAGGAGGATCGGGGAGGTGCTGGACAGCTCGTGGCGGCAGATGGGAATCTAGATGCCAGTTCTACACCTGAAACATTGACCATCCTTTTTCCTCCACAGATGCTGCTTGATCCAGCAGCTGTGGCTTTTGGGCTATGTCGAGCGGTTGGGGCCAATCCCTACATTTTTCATGGATAGATGTTGGCCCCAGGGTTCGAGTGAGAAATTCTCCCCAACTTCCTCTTTGGGATTGTAAAATGAGCTCCTTGGTGTAAGAATGGAGGGTCACCATGCACGACAAAGTCGAGGGTGAGGGTTGGGCCAGTTTTCAATTGATCATTCCAGTAATCGTGAGTGAACAACGAGAAGCTGGTTGGACTCGATGGATCAGGCAGCGTCTGTGGTGAGAAATGGTCGGTCAAAGTTTCAGGTCACGACTAAATTGGAAGGAGACAATGAGTCTAAAATAGGGACAGAGGGAGTGGTTTGATAATCTGTGGTGTAATCGCTCAGATTCTCAGCTGACCCCCTTGAACACTGCCCGATCCGCTGACTCGAGTGTGGTGATGTGTCTAAACTGTTCTGTGCTGTCCAGTGTATAAGAGGCTGGCCCGCCCACTGATGACTCGATCCCCTGTAACCTCCTCCCCCGTGACCTGGCCTTAAAGGTCGACCTCCCTGTCCCTTTCCATTCATTTCCAGCACATGGAGTTGGGCCAGCCAAAATCTAATCTAATCATTCCTCACTCAGCCTTTGGAGTCGTTGATAGTATCATCGAGGAAGTCCAGTCACCGTTCTTCAGCCTCCTGTGACCAACCTTCCGACTGTCCTCATTTCCAGAGCTTCTATTTTTTGGGCTCTGTCAGTATGAAGGCATAAGGAGCATGGCCAGGTGATCCTCCTTGCCAAAATCCGGTCTCAGGAAAGAATGGAGGGCCTTCCCTATCCTGGTGTAGCAGTGATTGAGTGTGCTGGATGTGTACAACCTGACGAAGCAGGGCTTCTCCGGACCATGGTGCAGCACATGCAATTCCCAGCATGTCGACATAAAAATGGAATTTTAAATTAATATATGTCAATATTTTGGGATGATTTACTCAGTGAAAAGAATACTGTTCATCACTCTCACAGCCAGCTGGAAGAAGCTGTTTCCCAACTTGGCAGTCGTGATTTTGATCTGTCCCTCCTTTGTGGTTCTTGGTTTGCAGGAGCGTACACTCACTGCCTTCACACCTGGTTCTTGGCCGTCTGATGCTCATCCCCTATGTGGCCTTTTCTTTTGAACTGAAGATTTCCAAGCTGAAGAAACGTGTCTGATTTTTATTTTCTCTGGACCACCCGATCCGGCATTGGGGGGGGAGCTGAATATCCAGTTCAATCCCAGCCCAGAAGCAGCTTTGTATATCTTCCGTGCAGTAGATAAAAACCATTCTTTTGTGTTTGTGTCTTCCCCCCCCCACCCCCCCCCCCCCCCCCAGTTTTTGACTGATTGCTGGTCCTGTGTGCCTGCGCCAAGCCTGGGTAAATCTCCTCAGCAGGTAGTCCAGTTCGCTCAGATTGCCTGGGGCCGGACTTAATTGGAAAAGCTGGGGTTGATAATCGGTTGCGTAAACTAGACATGACTCTGGACGAGTAACCGCATGTTGTCAGCAGCCGAGATATCCGCCACCGTGTCTCTGCAAATTTCAATGAGGGGTGGGTTATGTTAACCTCCTTGGACCTTGAGAAAACTGCCTGTGAGGAATGAGTTGGGGGGAAAAACCCTTCATTCGGTTCTGAGGTTCTTTCACCTGGGAAAGTTGTGAATAGCATATGTTTCCTTTTCAGGCAGAATCCGTGCAATTGTTGTAATTCTTCAAAGATGAAATAGGAGACCTGTCTCTGTGGGAGCCATTTCAGATTGATTTTGCACAGTGAAGCCAGTGCTGGTAATTAGATAGGGGGGGGATGGACGTTTTCAGGTTGCACTTTGAAGAATCCCCAGTGGAGAGCTTTGTTTGCTGGTTACAGACTGTTGTTCTAACACTCTCCTGCCAAAAGTGTGGGCATCAAACGCTCCTCCTTTATTTCTTCTTCCTTTCCCCGCATCCATCTCCATTTTGAAACGAGGTGGTAAATTTTAAATTTAGACCTACTGCAGGGTAACGGGCCATTTCAGCCCACGAGTCCATGCTGCCCAATTCACACCCAATTAGCCTACACCCCTGGTGTGTTTCAAATATTGGGAGGAAACCGGAGCCCCTGGGGAAAAAACCCACCCAGACACCGGGAGACTGTACAAACTCCTTACAGACAGCGCGGGATTCGAACCCCAATTCCTGGTGCTGTAAAGGCGTGGCGCTGACCACTACGCCAACCGTGATGCCTAAATAGTCGGGACTGGCCACGGAGATTTGTCTGACCCTGGCCTTGCCCATCCTCAAGTTGAGCCCAAATGTGAACTTGAGCAGCACCTTATAGTAATCCTGGATAGCCTTGTACCCACTTGCATGAACACAGTTTTGTGCTCTCCACCTCCATCAGGTTCCATCTCTTTGACTCCTCCTGTTCTTACTTGTCTCCACCCCTCCCCCCCCCCCACTTCCTGCCTGAGCATTCTCTCCCTCTACTCCTCCTCCACCTCCTGTCCAGTACCCCATCCCACCTGCGAGTCTTCCCCCTCCTTGGTATAGATGAAATCTCCCCTTCCAACCGATAGAACACTGGAGCGCAGCACAGGCCCTTCAGCCCACAATATTTTGCCAACCCATATATACCTAAACACAAAACAAATCTCTCCCAACCATGTGTAACCCTTCCATCCATGTGCCTGTCAAAGGGTGTCTCAAATGTCCCTATTGTTCCAGCCTCCAGCAGCACCCCCGACAATGTATCCCAAGCACCCACAACATTGATGTCTCCCCTAAATATTCCTCCCTTCACCTTGTCCTCTGGTGTTTGCTCCTCTCGCCCTGGGAAAAAAGGATGGTGGCTGTCTGTCTGCCTTATCTTTGCCTCTCAGACTTTTGTAGACCTCTAAGTCTCCCTCCTCCTCCTTTGCTCCAAAGAAAAAAATCCCCCAGGTCTGCTAACCTTGCCTCATTAGACTTATTTTCCAATTCGGGCAACATCCTGGTAAATCTCCTCTGCACCCTCTCCACAGCTTCCACATCCTTCCTGAGGTGACCAGAACTGAACACAGTGCTCCCAAGTTTGGTCTAAGCTGCAACATCACCTCACAACTCCTGAACTCAGTCCCCTGACTAATGAAGCCCAGCATCCCAAGGCCTTCTGAACTGACTTGTGGGCCGAAATGGCCTGTTACCGTGCTGTACATCTTTTAAAAAAAATACTTTTGGTAGTTTACTGTCTAGTTGGACTTGCTTTCAATTGATAGATGTTGTTGCTTGGAATGTAAGGGGCAGTCCCAGGGCACCACTGCTCAATACAAGAGGGCATGGTTTTAAGGTAATAGTGGGATGTTCAAGGGAGATATTAGAGGAAGGTTTTTACCCAGAGAGCAGTTGGTGCGTGGAATGCACGACCTGGGTCAGTGGTGGAGGCAGGTACATTTGGTGAAAATCAAGAGACGACTAGACGAGTATATGGAGGAATTTAAAGTGGAGGGTGATGGGGGAGGCAGGGTCTAAAGGTCAGCACCACATTGTAGACTGAAGGAACTGTACTGTGCTGTCCTTTTCCATGTGAAGGCAGTGACATCCTTCCTGGTTGGAACTGATGTTGAAGTATGTGGAGCTCAGTCCTTTTCTCAGCTCAGACTTAGGGAATAACTTCAGACGCGAACCTATTCTCTAGCTTGCATTGCTTAATTGATTTGCAGAATCTCGCCCATGAAGCTTAGATATCTATAACCCAGTAGCTCCAAACAAGATCCAAGGCCTGCTGCTTACACAGCAGTTATCTGGTTTATTTGCGTATTTCGGACAGACACCCTTGATTAGGGATTCACAACTTCCTCATGTTATAGGCATTTCCTGTATCAGACTTGATCGGAATAGTGACATCAGAACAGTGCGGTCAATATCTTTGCACCCATTGTACAGATAACTCACAACCATCGTGCACGTTATAAAGTTTAAGCTGATAATGGATAGTTCAAGGCTGTAAACAAATTTAATCATATCCCAATCCTTTTGCACAATTCCTTTTTTTTAACTTTATTTAAGATTTTATAACATGAATAACATATAGGATTACATTAAAAAAAATTAAGAATAAAATAATAAAATTACAATACAGTATCAGTAATCTAACTTTTGCACAATTCCTCAACTGATGGTGTCCGGGCCAGCGACCCCAGGGCTTGTGTGCATCTGTCTTTAAAGGGGAAAGACCATCCCCAACAGTCACTCTGTTCTCAGCACTGTGTCACGGGGAGGGGTGACAAGGCAGATGGGGAAAGGCCCAATGACGTGGTTGAAGCCCCCGCCCCAGTTCCTTGAGATCTCTGGGCCGCAAAAGTACAAGAGCAGACGGTGCTGGGAACTTGCATCAAGAAACCCAACGTTGTATTTCTCTTGTAGTTTACGTGATAAATATAATTTTTTCCTGAAAATATGGAGCCCACATTTACAATATGTTGGTTTGAAAATATAAGCTCTCAGTAACTCATCCTGGTGATGGTTTTCGGTTTCACGGCGGTTGATTTAAATTTGTATTTCTATTTTAGTGGGATAGATGGGATGGAGGAGGGTGGTGGGGAGGGATGGAGGGATTAGGTTTGTATACCACATGTATTTCTTTTTTATATATGTATATATGTGTATATGTGTATATATATATATATATATATATATATATATATATATATATAGGACTGCCTAAAGAAATCTCTTGGTGCCTGCCACATTGACCACCGCCAGTGGGCTGATAACGCCTCAAACCGTGCATCTTGGCGCCTCACAGTTTGGCGGGCAGCAGCCTCCTTTGAAGAAGACCGCAGAGCCCACCTCACTGACAAAAGGCAAAGGAGGAAAAACCCAACACCCAACCCCAACCAACCAATTTTCCCTTGCAACCGCTGCAATCGTGTCTGCCTGTCCCGCATCGGACTGGTCAGCCACAAACGAGCCTGCAGCTGACGTGGACTTTTTACCCCCTCCATAAATCTTCGTCCGCGAAGCCAAGCCAAAGAAAGAGATATATGTATGTATATATGTATTCATTCCATTATTAATTGAAATGTAATTGTGGTTTTTAAACATTTTTAAAAATTAAAAATAAGCCCAATGTTAGCAGCAGGCATGTATAAACCTCGCTAAGTTCCCACCTCAGCAGAAAAATCCTGCTGGCATTTACTCCACCCCTGGTAATTTTGTACATCTCTTTATCGAATCTCCCCTCATTCTCCTTCACTCCAGAGAAGGGCTCCCGAAGGTCCTCGGCCACTGAAAGCCTCCTGGTCATATCAGAAGTTCGGGTGGTCGACGGTTTAAGGAGGGGTCTGTGGAGCTGCAGGGGCCGAGGGAGCGCAGGACGTGAATCCACGGACACTCAGAAGCAGAAGCCCCTTTCACACTTGCAAGTGGTCCCAGGAATTAGCGGCCAATTGGTCTTTAACGTGCCTAGCGTGAAAGGAAAATTGTCTCAATGCCGGTGCCAGGAGTCATCATCTCACGCCGGGTATTGACGGCCTTGGACCCTGGTGCAATCTCTGGTGCCTGCAAACGCCGACGTTACGTTCAGGCAATGGTAGAATGGGCAATTGCATTGTGGGATTGAAATGACCCAAGATCTTTGCATGGGCAGGAACATGAAGGAAGAAAAGATTAAAATGAATGAAAATCTTTGCTGTGGGAAGGTCGCAGCGAGAGAGAGAGAGAGAGAAAGTGCTAAACAGCCAGAGTAAGTTAGAAATGCAGAATTTATAAAGACTGTGGTGGGTGGGGGAAAGCGATGGTGGACCTCACTTCTCAGAATGCCGTGTGGCAGAGAAATCCATGCATGAGTGCTCTGCATGCAGCCGTGCACGTAGTAGCCCTATCTCTGCCACACGGCATTCTGGGAGGGCAGGTTTGCCGTCACTTTTCCCCCCTCAGTATGTCTATACTGTGAGCGATAACGCTACTAACTTTCTCACTATTTATTGCTCGCACTTTCCCATGGTCCCTTCTAAATGTTTATAAAGGTTGGCACCACAGCAACAGGGGCTGAAGGGCTCATACTGTGCTGGACATAAAGCTTAATCATGTTATAATTAGGCATGATTAATTTTGTTCAAATATACGATCATAATACATGGATCAGGATTTGGGGCAGGTCCACCATCGCTCGATGCGTCAAGACGTCACTGGTAGAAGGTAGAACAGTCCCAACCCTGGGGATGGCTCCTTGCAAGTGTGAAAGCGTTCAGTGTCCCAGTTAGGAGTGGCCTAGTGACACACTGAGGGAACTCTCTTTTTCCTTTCTCTTATTGTTAGGGATGGCAGGTAATGCTGATGGTGACTTTGTTTGCCTTGAGGCAAGCAAAAGTATATCATGTATGTATCATTCTTTAATGAATAAGGTCCTCACCTTTCCCTGCAACTCAGATTCTTGAGTCCTGGCAACATTCCTTGTAAATCTAGTTTCTAAATCTGGAGGGCATAGGTTTAAGGTAAGGGGTATGAAGTTCAAAGGGAATTTGAGGAGGAATTCTTTTCACCCAATGGGATCATTGGAACCTGGAACTTTCTGCTGAATGCATGCTCGATCTCAAGTCATCAAAACCGAACCACCAGTGCAAAAGAAGGCTGGTGAATGGGACGAATGTAGACAGGGTGATGGGCTGAACGACGGCCTTTTTCTGTGCTGAGGGATTCTTGACAGGCACAGTGTGTCCTAGAGAACTGGGGTTGTCATTGGACAGAACCATTCTAACCAAGCGAGGTGGAGAGAACTGGAGGCAACGAGTTAAGGGTGAAAAGTGAAATGTTTAAAGTGCAATCGCAACGTCCCCGCAGACTTTTGTGTTTCACTCCGAGGGGACCATTGTGGGGTGGTTTCACTCAGAGAGTGGTGAGGGTGTGGAATGAGCTGCGCCGAAGGGGTGAATGTTGGCTTGATTTGAACATTTAAGAAGAATTTTGGACAGGTAGACGGATGGGAGGAGCATTACATTTATTTTTTAAATTTATATTTAGATATACAGCACGGTAACAGGCCCTTTCAGCCCATGAGCCCGAGCTGCCCAATTATACCCAATTGACCTACAGCCCCTGGTACGTTTTGAGTGGTGGGAGGAAACCAGAACCCCTGGTTAAAAACCCACGCAGACACGGGGAGAACAAACAAATTCCTTGGAGACAGTGCGGGATTCGAATCCAGGTCCTGACCGCTGGCGCTGTAAAGACTATGCCAACCATGCCTCCATTATGGAGGGCAATGCAGGTCAGTGGGATTAGGTAAACAGTTTGACGTGGACGAGATGGGCCGAAGGGTCTGTTTCGCTGCTGTAGTGCTCTCAGTTGGTAATATTGTTGTACGCATAAGTTCGGGCTACAGATGCACTGACTTTCCTACTTGCTGAAGCCACACAGGGACGTAAGATAAACCAGGAACAATAGAGAGGGATAGATTAAATATTCACAGTTACAATTGGGGCAAGAAAAAGTGTATCATGGTTCAGGTGAAGGCAAATGAACAATGTCTTGTGTCTGCTCAACTGTGGAGCAGTCTCTTTTTTAAATTTCTGTTCTTGTGCATCGATTCCTTGTTCCTGTGGGCATCAGCTAGCCTTTCCGAGACCTTCCGTCAGCTTTGTCACCCCACCCCCTGCACCCCTCTCCCACCACCTATCGGGTCGTTACATCTCCATCTGGTCCCTGTGAAGTGGAATCTGATCTTCCAGGAATGCCGAGGTTGGGGAATTGGACATGAGGAAGATGCATTTCAAAGGTGGGGGGGGGATGGCAGTGTGTTCGGATGCCTTTCACTGTTCCAAGGCGGGGGGGTGGGGGGAGTTTGGCTTTCATCGGACAGTATGAATGGGCTCTTTTGATGCTTACAATGTCTGAGCTCCCGCAGCCTCGGTCCTTTGTAGAGAGGCACTGAAGGATTTCACAATGTGCATAACCTTTGACTCGTGCTCCCCCCCCCCCCCCTCCCCTGAGAGCGCAGAGCGGATGACTGGATGTGGCATTGTTTCAGCAGATCGCTGTGCCCCTTGAGTGTTCCTTGTCGTTAAGAGAGCCCAGCTTGCAATCCCTGCCGTGTTTTTAAAGGGCAGGTCTCAGACTGTTCAATTCATTTGTGCTTAATTAGTTGTAATCTTAAACCAGAGTGACAGTGTTGTCGAGCGGAGAGGAGGCTGTAGGCATAGCAACCAGGCAACCGATGTGTTAATTGGTACACCACAAACAACAGCCGAGAGACGGGAATCAGGGAGCCTTAGTTCCCCCAGTATTGTACAGGCCCAACGCACTTGACAGCAAACGGAGTTTTATTTCTAAGCGCGGATGCAGGTCGGCAACTGTGTTGCTGTGCTAATGTGAAAACACAGAGTGCTGGAGAAACTCTGCAGGTCAAACAGTGTCCTTTATGTAGCAAAGGTTAAAAAAAATACATCACTGACGTTTCGGGCTTGAGCCCTTCATCAAGGTATGGGGAAAATGTTGGCAGATGTCTACACAAAAGGGAGGGGGAGGGAGGGGTGGTCACAAAGGCAGGAGGTAATAGGTGAAGGGAGGGACGGGACAACAGAGATCAAGGGGAGGAGGGATGGTTGAGTGAATAGAGAGGGAAGGCAAGTTTCCAGCATTATGGCTTCAGCCCGAAACGCTCAGTGCTTTCTGCCCCAGTCTCCGGTGTCCCAAGCTCCTCTGACAGGCTGGTGAACCTGGCCCAGATTGTGGCCCACCTGCAGCTGTCTTGGTACCGAGTAGTTCTCCGAATTCCCCAGCTCATGGCTGCGTGTAACGGTCCTCCTCCTCCACCCTGGATGCCACCTTTTCAAGGGTAGGTGGCCTTCTGAGGAAGGGTTGGGTAGGCCTCGAGTAGGTTGAGGGGATGCAAGATCCTGAGTGGAGTTCTGCAAGAAAGCCTCCACACGCAAACATGCTGGAGAAACTCAGCAGGTCATGCGGCATCCATAGGAAGGAAAGAGGAACCGAAACGTTGGTTACCCTTGAATTTACTGTGGATTCTGCGTGACTTGCTGAGTTTCTCCAACACATTGTGAATTGCACAAGATCTTGGGGCACTGGCAAGATGCATGTGGATATTCTCTCTTTGTGAGTCTACGTGCAACTTGGAATTGCTGTTTAAAACCAAGTGCTGCCTATTTGAGATAAAAGATCAAGCATGTTTTTTCTTTTGAGGCTGGCTCCTTTTGGAGTTCTCTTCATCAAAGAGCAGTGGAAATGGTGTTAGAATCTTTTTTTAGGGAAAGATGTGTTTTTGATGTGCAAGGAAGTCTTTCATCGGACAAACTAGCCCTATAGCCTACAGCATTTTCTCTGGGCACAAAACCTCGTGCTCTTTCCTGCCATCTTTATATTACTCAAGTACCATATCTGATTGTTTTAGCTTCTTAACCTTGCAAAGTGAATGAGCAGATTGGATAGTGTTGTGAGCCCAGAGGACCCCAAAACCCAGCAGCAATAGAAATTCACCAAGACAAATCGTTACTTAAACAAAAGCTGCTTTTAATTTTCTTTAAACATAATAGCAGGATCAATCTTAAACTTTTTACTATTAACTATGCAGACGATACTAAGATAGGTGGAATAGTGGATAATGAAGAAGGTTTTCAAGGATTGCAGAGGGATTTGGGCTGCTTAGAAAAGTGGGCTGAAAAATGGCAGATGGAATTTAATGCTGGTAAGTGTGAGGTGCTTCATTTTGGTAAGAAGAATCAGAACAGGACATACGTGGTAAATGGGAGAGCATTGAGGAATACAGAAGAGCAGAAAGATTTAGGAGTGACGGTACATCGTTCCCTGAAGGTAGAAACTCACGTGAATAGGGTGGTGAAGAAGGCTTTTAGTATGCTGGCCTTTATCAATCATTGCATGGAATATAGGAGTTGGGAGGTGATGTTGAGATTGTATAAGATGTTGGTGCGGCCTAATTTGGAGTTCTGTGTGCAGTTCTGGTCGCCTAATTATAGGAACGATATAAACAGAGTGGAGAGAGTGCAGAGAAGGTTTACCTGAATGTTGCCTGGGTTTAAGCATCTGGAGTATGGGGAGAGATTGGACAGATTGGGTCTTTATTCTTTGGAGCGTAGAAGGTTGAGAGGGGATTTGATAGAAGTATTTAAGATTATGAAAGGGATAGACAGAATGGATGTGGATAGACTATTTCCGTTAAGAGGAGGAAAGTTTAAAACAAGAGGACATGAGTTAAGAATTAAGGGGCAGAGGTTTAGAGGTAACATGAGGGGGAACTTCTTTACTCAGAGAGTGGTAGCTATGTGGAATGATCTTCCGGGAGAAATAGTGGCGGCGGAGTCAATTGTATTATTTAAGAAAAGGTTGGACAGGTATATGGATGAGAAGAAGATGGAGGGTTATGGGCATTGTGCAGGGAGGTGGGATTAGAAAGGGGTGTTTGGTTCGGTGCGGACTAGAAGGGCCTAATGGCCTGTTTCCGTGCTGTAATTGTTATGTTAACTTAACCCCCTTCTAAGTCTAAGCAACATGTATATAATGTGCATGTGTTCAGGAAAGTTTTCTGTTCCACTGTCCAATCATTCACTTCTAAGTTCACCAGTCGGTATCAAGGAATTCTCATACTGTCCACAGAATTTAACATTTATGAATCTTCACCAGGCTCTGGTGTTTAAAGTCAAATGGTTACCTTTTGTGTAGTCATCTGCCAACGTTTTCCCTATACCTTGATGAAGGGCTCAAGCCCGAAAGGTTCTTGTTGGTTTCAGAGAGATATTTGTTGCTTGTTAGACACAAACAAATTGATTTTCTCCAAGTCACTTCAGTTTCTTGCCAAAGAAATTTACCCCATCAGAATTTTCCAAATGATAACCTCTTCTTCCAAGTCATCATTGAGTTCCTCTTGTTTCCCTTATTTCAGCAGAAACGCTCTCGCCAGCCCTTTCCTCTTGTAAGGACTACAAGGGTTTTGAACAGGCTGAACTCAGAACTCACAACATAGGGTTTTTCAACAAGCTGCCAGCTGGCCATTTTGCAGCCTCATCTGCTACTGTCAAACTGACTTCTCTCTCTTTCTCTCCCAAAAGAGAAATCATCTGTTTGTTTTTCCTCTCTCTGCTTGTAAAAACCATGCAACTTCTTATCTATCTTTGAAAGATCTTATCAGCACTTGAGCCTATTGAAGCAGTTTCATTGTCTCTGCAAAGACAACCTGAGCCTCAACGTCTGGCTTCAGCAAAGCTCTTGCATTTCAAATGAGATGTCATTTGTGAAGTCTTATTGTTTGTGAAGGCTCGCTTTTTCTCTGGCCCGGAAGGTGAGCCTGGTGGGCAGATCGCTTCTTTGCCATCAGCTCCTGGATTTCCTGGTTGTTTCCGTGAATTACTCTTTGCAGACGATGCCGCTTTAGTTGCCCATTCAGAGCCTGCTCTCCAGCGCATGACGTCCTGTTTTGCGGAAACTGCCAAAATGTTTGGCCTGGAAGTCAGCCTGAAGAAAACTGAGGTCCTTCATCAGCCAGCTCCACACCATGACTACCAGCCCCCCCACATCGCCATCTGGCACACAGAACTCAAAACGGTCAACCAGTTTACCTACCTCGGCTGCACCATTTCATCGGATGCAAGGATCGACAAAGAGATAGACAACAGACTCGCCAAGGCAAATAGCGCCTTTGGAAGACTACACAAGAGTCTGGAAAAACAACCACCTGAAGAAATACAAAGATCATCGTGTACAGAGCCGTGTCGTACCCATGCTCCTGTTCGGCTCCGAATCATGGGTCCTCTACTGGCATCACCTACGGCTCCTAGAACGCTTCCATCAGCGCTGTCTCCGCTCCATCCTCAACATTCATTGGAATGACTTCATCACTAACATCGAAGTACTCGAGCTGGCAGAGTCCACAAGCATCGAATCCATGCTGCTGAAGACCCAACTGCGCTGGGTGGGTCACGTCTCCAGAATGGAGGACCAACGCCTTCCCAAGATCGTGTTCTCTGGCGAGCTCTCCACTGGCCACCGAGACAGAGGTGTACCAAAGAAGAGGGACAAGGACTGCTTAAAGAAATCTCTTGGTGTGATTTATGGTGTGAAAAATAAAAAAATTAATTAAAAAATAAATAAATAAATAAATAAAGAAATCTCTTGGTGCCTGCCTCATTGACCACCGCCAGTGGGCTGATCTCGCCTCCAACCGTGCATCTTGGCGCCTCACAGTTCGGCGGGCAGCAACCTCCTTTGAAGAAGACCGCAGAGCCCACCTCACTGACAAAAGGCAAAGGAGGAAAAACCCAACACCCAACTCCAACCCATCAATTTTCCCCTGCAACCGTGTCTGCCTGTCCCGCATCGGACTTGTCAGCCACAAACGGGCCTGCAGCTGACGTGGATATTTACCCCCTCCATAAATCTTCGTCCGCGAAGCCAAGCCAAAGAAAGAAAAGAAAGAATTGTTTGTGAAGTGCAACCTACACTAAACCCCCACAATCTCTTTTCTCTCTTTTAAAGACATATTTACCCATAACCATACTAATATAGCCTATAACAATAGAAAATTGGATTCACGGAAGAAAACAGAGGGTGACGGTGGAAGGTTTTTCAGACTGGAGTCCTGCGACTGGTGGTGTGCCACAGGGCTCGGTGCTGGGCCCATTGCTGCTTGTCATCTACATCAATAATTTAGATGAAAACTTGTGTGGCATAATCAGCAAGTTTGCGGATGACACTAAATAGTATCGTGTAGACCTCCCAAAAGACAGTTGTCAAAGTTTGCAGCAGGATCTTGGTCAGGTGGGCATAGGAATGGGTGATGGGGTTTAATACAGAGAAATGTGAGGTGATGCATTTTGGGAGGTCCAACGTGGGGAGGACCACACAGTGATCTGGGGAGTGTTGCAGAGCTGAGGGATCTAGGAGTACAGATAACTTCTATATATCTGTAATATTTCTCCTATTGAAAGGGGCACTGGGTAATGCTAATGGCAACCCTGCCTGACAACAGACAAAACTTGAAATGTATCATATACATTACATTTTAATGTATTATTATGTGATAAAAAAAAAAGCAACCATTGAAAATGTTGTCCCGGGTAGATATGGTGTTCAAAAAGGCTTCACCAGAGTACAAAAGTTGGAAGGTCATGTCGCTAAGATGTTGGTGAGGCCCAATTTGGAGCATTGTGTTCAGTTTTGGACACCGTGCTGCAGGAAAGGCCGTGAAACTGGAGAGGGTGCTGAGATTTACGAGGATGTTACCAGGACTTGGAGGCCTGAGCTACACAGGGAGAGGTTCAGCAGGCTGGGGCTTTATTCACCTGGAGCGCAGGAGGATAAGGTGCTCAAAAACATGAGGGAAATAATTTGGGTGAACAGTCTTTTGCCCAGAATTAGGGAATTGATACAGAGGAGACAGGTTTAAACTAATGGGAGAGAGATTTAACAGGAACCTGATGTAGTGAATGCAGATTCAATCTTTAGTTGTAAAAATAAATAAAAATACATGGATCGGAGAGGTATGGAGGGTCATGGAATGAGAGCAGGTCAGTGGGACCAGCTAGTTTTATTGGTCGGCACAGACCAGAAGGGTCGAATGGCCTTTTTTCTGTGCTGTAAAGTTCTATGATGTATTTGGATTCCTGACCCCCCCTCGTCATCCAAGGTTCTCTTGCCCTATCTCTGTCCTTGCTACTTCAACATGCCAGAGCTGAAAGCAAATAAGCTCGTCCTTAGAACTGTTCCCACGTGTAATTTCTGAACTTGTCCGATAATGACTGCAAATAAGATAAAAGAAGTCTGCTTCCCAGAACAGAAGAGTCGAGAGCTAGAGGACACAGATTTAAGAGCATCGACATTGTACGGCACAGGAGCAGTCTGTGCTAAACATCCTGTCCAAATTAAACTAAAACTCCTGCTGCTTGCGCGTGCTCCATGCCCCTCCAGCCCTGCATGTGTATGATGTGTTACCCTTCCTCGTAGACTTTTGCTTTAACAGTCCGTACCCCTCTTGTCCTTTTGCAGCCTGTAACCAGGAGTCGGATGCTTTAGCTCCTTTAAGAATTGTACAGCACAGGAGTACATTCAGCCCACAAAACCCTACTAGCTCTTGGATGTCTACAAGCCATCACACCACTCCGTGTCCATAAAATGGCACCTCATCCAATTCTCCCAGGAGAAGGGCATGAAAGGAATTAATTAAATGATTTCTCATTTCCCTTAGTGATTCGCTCTGTTAGCCGTAACAGTTTTATTTAACCAGTTAACTTTTTTTATGCCTGTCTTGTATATATCTGGATCTGCATTGCTGTCTCGTCCAATCCTTTCCCTGCTGCTGAGACCCTGGCTTGGCAGACTCAGCAGTTTCCTGTACCCCTCTGACTCTACAAAGCCACTAGGAATTGTGCCTTGCATTGATGAATGGCCAGTCCAAGGCAGGATCCTTAAGATTGCTCCCCTTGTTCTCCTCAGTAGCAGGGGGTTGGCGAGATGAGAGGCTGTTATCCTCTGTCAGAGTATTGTGTTCCATTCTGGCCACCTCATTGTGGGAGTGATTGTGGAAACTTTAGAGAAGGTGCAGAGTCGATTTGCCAGGATTGGAGAACATGTCCTATGAATTAAGATTAACAGAGCAAGGGGTCTTCTGTTTAGAGCAAAAGAGGAAGAGAATGACTCGGAGATGTATAAGATTATTTACCCCCTTTCACACTTGCATCCCAGTAAGTCGGCCGTTCTGTGTCCTGGGATAGGAATGAGGGTTTGGTATTTCACACTAGACCACTCCAAACTGGGACACTGAACGTTCTCACACTTGCAAGGGTTTATCCCTGGCATTTGGTCTGTTCTACCTTTAATCAGAAGTGCCTGCAATATAATTGCCCATTTCACACATGACTGATCTCAACGCCGGCGTCTGCAGGCACCGGGGATTGTACTAGGGGTTGAGGCCGGCAATTCCCGTGGTGAGATGAAGTCGTCTGACGCTGGCGTTAAGCAGATTTTGCTTTCCCGTTTGCCACTTTAAAGGCTGATTGGCGTCCGATTCCTGGGATTACTGGCAAGTGTGAAAGGGGCTTTAGGGTGGACAGCCAGCACCTTTCTCCCAGGGCAGCAATGGACAGTAAGAGGACTTAGATCACTACAGCACAGAAACAGTCCCCTCAGCCCTTCTAGTCTGTCCCATTATTCAGACCATAGCCCTTCATACCCCTCCCATCCCTGGGCCTGTACAAACTTAAATACCAAAATCAAGCCCACGTTCATCACTTCAGCTGGCATCTGGTTCCACACTCCCACCACTCTGTATGAAGAAGTTCCTCCTTAATGCTCCCTTTAAACATCTCACCTTCCAACCTTAACCCATGTCCTCCAGTTCTTGTTTTGCCCAAGCTGAGTGGAAAAGGTCTGCTTGCATTTACTCTATACTCCTCATAATTTTGCACACCTCTATCAAATCTTCTCTCTTTCTCTCACGCTCTAGTGCGGTACGGTTAACGTACTGGTTATAGTGTTGCTATGCTATTACGGAGCCAGCGACCAGGGTTCGAATCAAGCGCTGTCTGTAAGGTGTTTGTACGATCTCCCTGAGTCTGCGTGGGTTTCCTCTGGGTGCTTTGGTTTCCACCCATCCTCCAAAACGTATCAGGGTTGTCAGTTAATTTGGGTGCAATTGGACGGCAGGGGTTTTAATGGCTGGAATCAACTTATATTGTAAATAAAGTTTAAGCTTAATAAAGTCCTAACATTTTTGTCTATTCCCTGTGAGCTCAGTTCCAAGTTCTGGCAACATCCTTGTAAAGCTTCTCTGAACTTGTTCAGTCTTATTGACATCTTTCTGTAGTCAGATGACACAAAAGACCTGGGGAAGTTCAGCAGGTCACATCACATCGACAGGAAATGAAAGGAAGTCGATGTTTTTGGCCTGAGGTCTTCGTCAGGAATGTGGCCTCGGGTACTGCCAAATTGAGGCTGTCCTCAAATTGGAGGAACAGCACCTTGTACTCCATCCCGGCTGTCTCCAACCCAGACAGCATTAACATTAACTTCTCCAATATCTGTGAATTCCCTCCCCCAGTATCTGACTAATCACCTTGTCTGTGCCCCTTGTGATTTTATAAACTTCTGAGGTCACCCCTCAGCCTCCAGCACTCCCCAGAGGAAAGTCCCAGACTCCTCTTGAAATTGACCATTGTTATTTGTCATCTGTATCATTGATCTGGATGATAATGTGGCAAATTGGATCAGCATGTTTGCAGAGGACATTAAGATTGGAGATGCTGTGGACGGCGAAGAAGGTTTTAAAAGCTTGCAGCGGCTGAAATATGGCAGATGGAATTTAATGCAAACAAGTGTGAAGCATTTTGGAAGGACAAACCAAGAAAGGAGGTACACAGTGAATGCTCGGGCACTGAGGAGAGCAGTAGAACAGGGGGAGCTGGGAATTCAGATACATAACTTCCTGAAAGTGGCATCGCAGGTAGGTTTGTAAAGAGAGCTTTTGGCACGTTGGTCATCATAAATCAAGGTATTGAGTCCAGGAGTTGGGATGTTATGGTGAAGATGTACAAGAGGCCAAATTTGGAGGATAGTGTGCAGTTTTGGTCACTGAACTACAAGAAAGATATCAATAAGATAGAAAGTGTGCAGAGAAGATTTACTAGGATTAAGTAAGATGGAGAAACACAGCAGGTCAAATACATCGCAAATATATCGCAAAGGTAGAAATACATAACCAACGTTTTGGGCTTGAGCCCCTTATCAAGATTTACTAGGATGTTGCACGGATTTCAGGAACTGAGTTACAGGCAAAGGCTAAACAGATTGGGACTTTATTCACTGGAGCGTAGAAGAATGAGGGGAGATTTGATTGAGGTATTTAAAATTATGAGGGGAACAGAAAATGGAGGTCGGCTTTTTCCACTGAGGGTAGGTGAGATATAAACCAGAGGACATGGGTTAAGGGTGAAAGAGGAAAAATGGTTTGACACAGACTAGAAGGGCCCAAGAGCCTGTTTCAGTGGTGTCATGTTATACGGTTCTAATTCAAGCCCCTGCCAGTCCCAGCAAGGTTCTCGTGAGGCTTGTCTACTTGGTGTGCTCAGAGGGTGGGCAATTCTTCCCCAATCCACTCCTGAACAAACTAGGGAGTTGGGGTGGGGAGGGGGGGGGGGGGGGGAAGGAAAATCGATAGAAACAGGGATGCCTTTTTCCCCACAAAAGGTCCTGTCCCAAGCAGTGACTGCTAATTGGGACATTGCAGGTTCGAGTTTCTCCTAAATTCTCTGCGATGATGGGGTTGCATTCTCTGCGACTGCCGCACTGAATTGTATCCGACCTTTGGGGAACAAATAAACGTTCCTGAGAAAGAGATGATGATAAGTCCAGATCAAAGAGAGGGGCGTGTGGTGAGGTAGAAGCTTCAGATCTGTCTAGTAACATGAAGTAAGGGAAGAGGGTCAGGCACGGAACAGGCTCTTCAGCCCATCTTCTTCGTGCTGACAAGGTTGCCATTCTGGGCTTGTCCCATTTGCCTGAATTTAGTCTGCACCCTTCCCATAGACTTATCTGTCCAAATGCCTTTTGAACTCTGAAATTGTACCCATCTTCCAGTTACTGACAGTCTGCAGTTCTCCTTATCTACCCATTGGATGGGGATATGGGTCAAAACCTTTCCCACGCAGATATTTTGATTGCAGCCATCTGGAAAAGGGTACTTTCTCTTTTTTAAACATTTTATTTACAAATTTTAAAACCACATCTACAATTATTAATTGAATAAGTCAGGGGGGAAAAAATTACAAATGTATAAAGTAACAATCCCTCCCCAGCCACCCAACCCTACACAAAAAAAAAGAATGCCAAAAAATTCTCGCTACACATAATATTGGAGCTAAGGGAGATCAGTGTGACGAGCTTTTTGAGAGTCCTTCAAATTTTGTAAGTATGGGCTCCAAATTTTCAAAAAGAAATGATATTTATTGCATAAATTGTGATTTTTCTCATGTGAAATTCAAGAACACAATTCAGCATGTCACCACTCCCATCCCTAAATCCGTACCTGATTTCCAAGTAATGGCTATACACTTCCTAGAAACAGCTAAAGCTCATCGTTAAAAAATTTATTTGATACGTTGTTAATTTTAATCTAAGGCTAGTCATATTAATAATAACATTGGATCTAGTGGGAGTTTTGCCTTTAATATTTTCTCCAAAAATTTATTTACCACTCATCAAAAAAAAGGTTTTACTCTAGGACACTCCCAAAGTAGAATGGGAAAAAGAATCAATTTCTTGATCACATCTAAAACATAAATCAATTCAATTTTAATTTTCGGGGAGTTAAGTATAATTGATGTTAAAAAAAACTGTATTGAACTACTGTAAATATTCATGTATAATGCAAAAAAAATTCCCCCCTTTCCTCTCAAAAATAGAGGGGCTGCGTTATACACGAGAGTAAAATAAAAATAAAAAAAATTCTGCAGGCGGCCGGGCGAGCGGTAGTCGGCAGCGCAACTCAGGAAGATGAAGGGAGGGAGGGTCATATTATACAGGGGGATAAAATTTTTCTCCTCAAAAATGGGAGGGGGGTCACATTATACTCGAATATTTACGGTAAGACATATCTTACATTAATAATTTTCGTCATACTATCCTTAGAAAAGGGTGGTGAACTGGTGTAATCTGACATTAAATTTGAAACTTAAACTTTGGTTAGGAGTTCTCCAACTCTGCTAAGCGTGTACCCTGCCCCTTGATTCTCTCAGGGAGAGGGCAATGCAGCTAAACACCGATTTGGGAGGAGGGAGCGTTTCAATAGCCACTTTCACCTTGTCCCAGTATTGGGCGGCCAGCCTACTGGTTAAGGGCCCAGTGTGAAAGTCATCAGACACCGAGGTAGGTAGCATCATCCCTGGCGTCTGATGACTCCTGCGTGCCGATTAACCCAGCGTGAAAGGGACATAGGGTATCCTGGATAAAGTAGTGGCAAGTTGATGATGTTTTTGCGTGAGTGCAGGAACATGAAGGAAACAAAAGATTAAGAACAAGGTATAAACTTTGCCAACCGTTCACATTGGGCCCTTAACCAGTAGGCTGGCTGTCCAATACTGGGACAAGGTGCCAGTGTGAAAGGGGCTATTGAAACCCCCCTCCTCCCAAATCGGTGCTTAGCTGCATTGCGCTCTCCCTTTATAAATGTCTAGAGGAGCGTGGGAAAGTCACAGCGGGAGAGAGATGGAGAATTCTGTGCGGCAGAGAAACACCCCTCTCCCTCCCACACCCCCCCCCCCCCAAGAGTGCTCCATGACTACAGCCCTTGCCCTTCTGCAAGGAATTCTAGGAGGGCAGGTCCGCCACCGCTCTTTCCCATGGTCTTTATAAATTGTGCACTATTGCTGCTAGGATTTTCCCAAGGTGTTTGTAAATTATGTGGTAATATTTTCCCATGTTCTTTTATAAATTTATAAAGGCTTATATAGGTTAGCAGGGGCTGACGGGCTCGTACTGTGCTGTACATAGAACTTAATTATATAATTAGGCATGATTAATTTTGTTCAAATATTAGATCATTGATCAGGATTTAGGGCAGGTCCACCATCGCTCAATGTGTCAAACGTCACCGGTGGAGGATAGAATCCCCTACCCCCAGGGATGCCTTGCGTTGAGTATGAAAGGACGCAGAGAATCGGTTAACAGTGTGAAAGGCAAAAACTGCTTCCTTAACCGGTTCACTGAACGGCCAGTCTACAGGTTCTTTCTTCTACATGTTAGCCAGTGTAAAAAGGGCGTGTATGTCTCCCAATGGGTGCTAAAAGGCCAGCTGAGTTCCTCCAGCATTTCAGTGTGTTTTTACTACAAACACAGCGTCTGCAGACTTTTGTGTTTCACTTTGGGTGGTGGGGAGGGGGATGTCTGGCTAAATCTTCGAAAGATTGGCCCCGGTGAAGCTGGGGGAAGGCTGGGCTGAGATCTGAATGAGGTGTTCACAACAGGAATGGATGCACTCGGCTGGAAAGGATATGATGACATTGTGGTAGGGTTTGGTATTTGAGGTTGGGATTAGTATTTGAGATTGGGATTAGTAATGGAAATTGGTTAATTAGTGTGAGAACTGTATGACCCATGCTCACACAGAATAATCAATAAAAGAGGGGAATGTGATTCATGTAATTAATTCTGGAGTGAAAAGTTTAGTTCTCTGTTATGGCAACCACGGAAATGTCCAACTCAGACTAAAAGCCTAGCTGGTTCACTGATGTCGTCCAGCAAAGGTCATGGAACACTACAGTACAGGTCCTGTGGCCCTCAATGTTGTGCTGACCGATATATTTCTACCAAAAATAAATGTATCCCTCTTGTTTTTTTCTTCCATCCATGTGTCTGTCTAAAAGTCTCTTAAATGCCCCCTAATGTTTCAGACTCTGTCAACGCATTCCAGGCACCCACAACTCTGTATATTTAAAAAAACATTTACCTACTGGGCTAAATGAGACTCTGGATCCAGAACAAACACAGAGATTGGGGCGGCAGTATTAGTGTAGCGGTGAGTGCAACACTGTTACAGCGCCAGCGATTGGGACTGGGGTTCAAATCCCGCGTTGTCTGTAAGGAGTTTGTACTTTCTCCCCCATGTCTGTGTGGGTTTCTTCCCACCCTTCAAAATGTATGGCGATTGTAGGGGAAAGGGCCTGTTACTGTGTTGCATGTCCAAATTTAAAATAGTGGCAGATCAACTGTGCATTCTCACCCACCCCCATACCATTCACCTTCTTGCTTATCAAGAACCCACCTTTCCCTTCGAAACGAACTCAAAGGCCTTGCTGTCGTCAGCCTTTGAGGAAAAGTGTTCCAGTCACCCTCGACCACCAAAAATGTCACCATCTATATATAAATAGACAACCCAATATTTTCTTTAAAGCAGTGATTCTTATAAACTCCAGCAAATACAAACCTCACCTGACCAACCTTGTACTCTTAATTCCAGTCTAATAAATCTTTCCCACGTTGTTTATAGCCCTTTAAGAAACGAATGCTGTGACATGACTCCAGAAGTGGCCTACACCAATGTGCTGGAAGTAAAGGGTAATTAGTTTGGACATACAGCACGGTAACACGAGACCACACTGCCCAAATACACCAATTAACCTTAACCCTCCTCCTCCTGTATGTTTTTTTTTGAAGGGTGGGAGGAAACCAGAGGTCCTGACAGAACCCATACAGACATAGGATGAATGTACGTCCTGGGCTCTTCGTCGAGTATAAGCAAAAGCAGACATTTGCCTGAAGAAGAGGAGGGGAAAGCACACGGGCTTAACACTTAAGAAGCCAAAGGTATACAGATAGGGTGGTCGAAGAGCTGAGGTGAAAGGGGAGAGGGTAGCTCAGAGGGAAGGAATTGCCGGGGGAAAGAAGACACTATTGGGAAAGAGAGTCTGAGGGATAATTCTTACTCCTGATGAAGGGCCCAGGCCCAAAACGTCAGTCGCCCTTTACTTTCTTTGGACATTGTGTGACCTGCTAAGGTTCTCCAGCACTTGTGTGGAATGAGGTGAAAGGGGAGAGGGTAGCTCAGAGGGAAGGAGTTGGGGAGCCAGAGGAAAGAAGACCCTATTGGGAAAGGGAGTCTGAGGGTTAATTCTTACTCCCGATGAAGGGCCCAGGCCCAAAGTGTCAGTCACCCTTTACTTTCTTTGGACGTTGCCTGACCTGCTAAGGTTCTCCAGCACTTATGTGCAATGCACTCGGCCCCAGCGTCTGCATATTTTACCATTCCAGGTGTGGCCTCTCGGGTGCTTTATGTAGTAATTGAATTTAACTTTTTTTTCGAGCCCTGTCTAGCCAATTAGCATGGAACACAATCCAGCTCATCCCTGCTGACCAATTTGGCATTCAGGGCAGTCCCATTTGCCTGCATTTGGACAGCGTCCTAGCCCATCCTGTCGATAGTAAAATAATGCAGATTTCAGATAGGGACAGCCCTCTGCCTGCAACCAACATTTTTGTTGAACTGATCACAGATTGTTTGTGTGATCTCACTGTGCACCAATAGACTGTTCCTCCATTCCAACAGCAAATCTACTTTAAGATGGGATACAAAGTGCTTTGAAAAATCTTGAAAGCTGATAGGAAAATGCCAGCTGGTTCAGCTTTCTCCTTGCGCGCACGTCAAGGTTCCCTGTATTGTTACTTAATAATACACTAAGAATGCTACATTCACAATGCACTCTAACTTCTGTCTGTCGTAAGGCAGATGAAGAGTCGTCATTGGTGTCACCCAGTGCCCCTGATAGTAAGAGAGCAGGAGAAGCAAGGGAGAGTCCTTTCAGGGACACTGAGGATCCCTGTGCTCTGCAACCGCAATCCATTGGCAGCCTGAGCTCCAGGTCTACCCCTCCGACGCGATCAGGGCCCGAGGTGATTATGGACACGCATTCCAACTGTTCCCCATTCTTTGGCAAAGGGACTTCTCCAGAATTCCTGAATGGATTGGTAATTGGCTCATCCACTTTGCAGCAGATTTGAAATCCTTATTTCTACTGCACTGTGGGGAAACTACAAGACTGATAATTCCTGTGACCAGGGGGGTGAGTGAGGATCTAAGTGGGGTGGGAGCTCTGTTGTTTGGACATTGATTTGAGCAGAGTACAGAGGCAGCCTGCTAAACAAACATGGGTAGAGTGTGTGCAGCTGTGTACACATTATCCCTTGGTGAGATTTGTAAGGCTCTCCTCCTATTCAAACACTTCCAGCAAAGGTTAGTACACTCAACGCCCAAGGGTAAACACTCATCACAGTCCGCATGTTGGACCGACACAGGTGAATTTGGAAAGTTTCCTGGAGATTTAGCAAAAATCTGAAGGGGGCTAGTGCTGCCTTCGGGATGGTCCCACTGGTCAGCGCTCTAGATTGGTCTTCCTTGTGGGACCGTTGGACACGGGAGCTTCATAGCGCCACCAACCAAGTTTGAAACCCAAGCCATTCCCACTTGGTCAAGCAGCAGGGAAACCTCTGCTTAACTCGGCCGTGCAGACCAGATTGTCCACCCCATATGACCATGTTTGTTTCAGAGATGTTGACAGCCAGGAATCTGAAATTTTTTATCCTTTCCACTGCAACCCCTCGATGGAGGACGGGTTTGTATTCTCCTGGTTTCCCCCTCCTGAAGTCCACAATCATCTCCTGAGTTGTGACACAACTCAACGAGTTGACCGGTCTCCTTCCTGCCTCATTGCCTCCTGATTCTGCCGGCAATTGGTGTTTGGAGTAAAGTGGAGTAAAGAAGGTCTGCAGACTGCTGTGATTGTAGTAAGAACACAAAAAATGCTGGAGGATCTCAGCAGGTCATACAACGTCCAGAGGAGGGAAAGGCCGACGTTTTTGTGCCTGACCCCTTTGTCGAAGTATGAGTATAAAGTAGGCAGGCACCTGAGTAAAAAGGTGGGGGAGAAGGGAAGAAAAAGTTCAGGGGGAGGAGCACAGACCAACAGGAGTAAAGCCCCAGATTAACAATCCTTGAGAAATTTTGGAGGACATTATTTTTTCCAATGTGGGTCGTGGGAATCTGAGCTGGCCAGCAGTGATGGACTCTGTGCTGGAATGAGAGAGCAGGAATGAATGTCATTTTTGTCCCTCAATATGAAAATATCTGGCGCTATTTTGAGAAAAGGCCAAGTTCTCCCTTGAGTCTTGGCCAATATTTATCCCTGCATCAACATTGCAAAAGCAGGTCATTGGGTTATTAATGCAGAAAATGAGGCGGTCCACTTCTTTATGCAGCAAGGCCCGAATAAAAATGTCATCAAGCGTTCAAAGCACATGGCTACCAGATTATGACTATCTCAACTGATACCAGGGATGGAAGGACTCGCATATGAAGAAAGGTTGGGTAGACTAGGCTTATATTCTCGGGAATTTAGAAGATTGAGGGGGGATCTTGTAGTCTGTCTTGTAGGTTTAGACAGGCTAGATGCAGGAAGGTGGTTTCCAATGCTGGGAAAAGCCAGAACCAAGGGCCATAGTTTAAGGATTAGGGGGAAGTTTTTTAGAACTGAGATAAGGAGGAATTTCTTCTATCAGAGGGTGGTGGATCTGTGGAATTCTTTGCCACAGGAAGTAGTTGAGGCCGGTTCCTTGTCAATATTTAAGAGTAGGTTAGATTTGGCCCTTGTGGCTAAGGGGATCAAGGGGTATGGGGGGGAGAAGGCAGGAACCGGCTACTGATCAGCCATGATCATATTGAATGGCAGTGTAGGCTTGAAGGGCCAAACGGCCGACTCCTGCATCTATTTTTCTGTTTCTATCTCCAACAGAAGAGACCAGCCACAAACTCTCGGCGTTGAGTGGTATTACCACTGCTGAGATCTTCGTCATCAGTTCCCCAGAATCACACACACCTCCCTGATATGGCTCCACTTGCCAGCTTCCTTCAGGAGCCGTCTGCACCTTCACATTTATTGCCACACGTACCGAGATGCAATCATAAAGGTTGTTTAGCGAGCAGTTCAGTTGGACACCTCGTAAAGAACCCGAGTGAAATGTGAGAAAGTCTGCAGACCCTTTGATTTTAGTGAATCCGCAGAAATGCTGGAGGAGCTCAGCAGTTTCTATAGGAGGTAAAGATATAACTAACATCTCGGGCCTGAGCCCTTCTTCAAGGCTTTTTCTCATGCATAGTACCAGAGTTACAGAGAGAGATCAGCTGATGCAAAGGCAGCATTATTTTACTATCGAGCTCATTCAGGAGCCCCGACACCCTCTTCCCTCCTGATTCCATCTGCCTTGTTACTCCTCACCCATCTCTCAACCTCCAGTGGACCTGACCTCATCTCTCCCTCCCTCCCTCCTCTATCACCCCTCCAATAATGCTACCTGTCATTGGTCTCAGTCAGCTTTGGCCTGGTACATAACCTGACCATCTCCCTCCATAGCAACTGCCCGATGAGCCAAGCTCCTCTGGCAGTTCTACATTAAACAAGAAAGTCTGCAGATGCTGGGATTGTCCACCTGAATGCTGGAGAAACTCAGCAGGTCATACAGCATTCTTTATGTAGCAAAGAAAAGGATGCTTGAACCAACATTTCAGGCCTTGGACCTTCGCGGTATGAGCTAAAAGCTGGTAGGTGCCTGAATAGAAAGGTTTTGGCGTAGGGAGAGGAGCATAGCCCACATGGAAGAGGTAGGTGTGGGAGCAATTGCACAAAAGAAAAAAGCTGGGGTGATAGTGGGAGGGGGCAGCTCTCAGATTGGAATGGGGAGGTGGTGGAGAGCTGGAGGAAAGAAGACACAGGAGGAAAATAGGCCATTCAGCCCATCGAGTCTTCCCCACCATTCAATCATGAGTTGATCTATTCTCCCACTCAGCCCCACTGCCCACCGCCCGGCCTTCTCCCCATAACCTTGGATGCCCTGGTCCATCAAGAACCTGTCAATCTCTGCCTTTGATTACAGGGGAGTGGGGAAGAGAGGGAGACAGGGGAGGGGCCACATGGAAACCCGAGAATTCTGTGTTAATGCCATCAGACAGAATTAGCTGTTGTTCCTCCAATATAACGGTGCTTTTACTTTTTACTGTAAATATTCATTTCCCTCCCTCCCGCAGTAGGTGCAGTGTGGACCCAGTAGAAAGTGCACAGCAGGTACTTACTCATCCACACCTCTTGATCCCACTACCTAAACTACCAAGCAGATGCAAGGGAACGCCGCTCCCTGCATGTTCTCTCCAATCACACAACATCCTGACTTGGAAATGCCTGTAATAACCCAACACCAGCCGTACCCAAAGTGGATGGTGCTCCCAGCCCCGGTGGGCGGTGGAAAGATCCAAGGGAGTGGCAAGGAAAAGGGGGCACTCGGAGTAGTGAGGAAATGGGTGGGGGGTGTCGGAACTTTTCTGACAAACTCAGCCCGCACTGCAAATCAGGCACTATCCATCAGGTGAGGAGGGGGCAGTGACTGCCAGGATGGGGACGGCGACTAGCCACCCAGGACGGCAACTGGCCTGGAAGGGACTGCTGGGGGCCCTTTCATTTTGCTAAATAAATTGGTTTACTATAAGTTTTATTTGTGAAATACATACGCTTGTTGATAGTGTTAGATTAGTTATTGCTTTAAAATTGCAGTTGTATGAAGGAGGGGGAGTGCACTTGGAATTTGGCCTTGGACCCAAGGAGGCGGCAGCCTGGAAAGGTTTGGGAACCACTGTTCCACACGTTGTACCCTGTATGTATGCACCAAAATACTTACAGCAGCTGAACAGTTTCTTCATTTAGCAAATATCTACCAACAGTGCACATTAAATGAATTAAAAAGACATAAAGATAGATTCACCGTTATCTTAGCCCACGAGGAGAGATCGAGTCGTCTGGGGCTGCACTCGCTGGAATTTTTTAAAGGACGAGAGGGGATCTTGGAGAGATGTATGAAATTATGAAAGGCGTAGATCAGATGGAGGTAGATAAGCTGTTCCCATTGGTGGGGGAGACCAGAAGTAGGGCACAGGGCCTCAAGATCCAGGGGAGTAGATTTGGGACAGAGATGAGGAGGAACTGCTGTGAATCTGTGGAATTCGCTGCCCATTGAAGCAGTGGAGGCGGCCTCAGTAAATATATTTAAGACAAGGTTGGATAGATTTTACAAAGTAGGGGAATGCTTAATACAATAAGGACAGAGCAATGCAGCACAGTGGCCCTTTGGCCCATGATGTTGTACTGACCGATTATATATGTACAAAAAAACCCTCCATTCTCATGTCCCTCTATTTCTTTCACCCACATGCCTGTCCAAGAGCCTCTTATGTCCCTTAAATGTGTTCGCGATCCCATCTCGCCTCTCAAGGCAGTACTTGGATGCATCCTTTGTTGAAGTTGAGCTACGGTTCACTCTTCTGCCCCAGTTCGTAAACCGAGAGAAAGATGTGTGGTGAATTGGCTGACTCTGCAGTGGCTGAGTAATAAACAGCTTTGTGCAGAGCTGAGAGCTCACAGTTGTTGCTTGCTTGCTTGCAAATTCGGCCCCAGAAAAGAATGGCTTATTGCTTTTGTGAGTTGTGTCTGATTGCACATACTTGCAACAGAAGCCCATTTACAAATACAGCTCGGATTTGTCATCGCATCCCATTCTGGTATGACAAATGTAAAGGCGGAGAACCTCCGGCAAAACGCAATAACCGCACATGAGTGTGCAGGGGCCGTCTCCGAGCTGCATGTCCAACCCCTCTTGGAGAGGGATAATCAGCTATTAGGGGTGGGCTGATGAGGCCGTCAGCCCGCAACCCATCTCCCCACTCCTCCCTCTCCCTCCAAGTCAGGGGCAACAGGAGCTGTCAGTGGTAGCCGTTGGGGCAGCGGGGGCAGTCAGGGGGCAGCCGGTCTGGGCTGGGACAGCCACAGCAGGCTGCTTCGGCCTTCGGGGCCCCTCTCTGCGGCTTAAAACCCGGCAGAGGGCAGAGCAATAGCCATCTTCCCTACCCATAAATCCCCCCACACAGCTGGAACTGTTCTGGGAACCGCAGAGTGGCAGTTCCAGCTGCCTGGGAGAATATGGGTAGGGAAGACAGCCATGTTTTTGACAGGTAGCGCTACGGTACCAGCCGCCCTGCCTCCATTGGCTCTGGAGGGCACTATGAGGTGCCTCTGGATATGAATGGGATGCTGAAGCAGCCTTTTAGGGTTGCTGTCTGAAAGGTCAGCTCTTAGTTTTCCATCTGCTCGTGTGCCGGCCTCAAAATCAATTCTTACCTTTCCTCTTATCCATCTAACACCATTTGTTTATTTTTCTGTACTCATCCCCAGCCTTTAATTAATTTATTGTTATCTGATGGCACAAGTGCAACCTGATGCAAAAGGAATTTTTTATTTTACTTTTTATGTAAGAGGAAACCAAAACTTGACTGCGTCACAGGGAAAGGGGCCCATAAACTTTGAGCTGTGCCCAAAAAATAGGTTGAGAATGACTCTTCTACTCCAAGGCGCCAGAGATCTGGGTTCAACCCTGAGATGTTGGTGTGCATTTGCACGTAAGATAATATTTGGTTATGAGTTTATTGTCACTAACATTACACAATATTCGACCCACTACAGCTGGACAGGTACTTTTGGAAATGGCACACATCAGAGACCATAAGTAAATCAGACACTTAAACAATGACCAGAAGCTCGTTTAAGGGCTCTTACTTCGCACATTACTGAATAATAATTGTTTTTTGTGCTACACAGTTTAAATTTCTGTCTTTTGCGCTTCTCTATTTTGAATGCACATCCTTCTTGAGTACAGTTTAGTTACTGGGAATTTAGTTATTGGGAATTCTGCCTGACCTGCAGCAAAAAGAATCTCAGGGCTGTATGTGATGTATATCCTTCTTCTTCTTTGGCTTGGCTTCGAGGACGAAGATTAATGGAGGGGTAATGTCCACATCAGTTGCAGGCTCGTTTGTGGCTGTCAAGTCCGATGCAGGACAGGCAGACGCGGTTGCAGCGGTTGCAGGGGAAAATTGGTTGGTTGGGGTTGGGTGTTGGGTTTTTCCTCCTTTGCCTTTTGTCAGTGAGGTGGGCTCTGCGGTCTTCTTCAAAGGAGGTTGCTGCCCGCCAAACTGTGAGGCGCCAAGATGCACGGTTGGAGGCGAGATCAGCCCACTGGCGGTGGTCAATGTGGCAGGCACCAAGAGATTTCTTTAGGCAGTCCTTGTAGCTCTTCTTTGGTGCACCTCTGTCTCGGTGGCCAGTGGAGAGCTCGCCATAGAACACGATCTTGGGAAGGCGATGGTCCTCCATTCTGGAGACGTGACCCACCCAGCGCAGTTGGGTCTTCAGCAGCATGGATTCGATGCTTGCGGACTCTGACAGAGCATATACTCTGTCTTAAAAATATCTGAACTTAAAAATGCAAAACAAAATGTTATCCTGAGGTCGTCATCAGATTCACATATTCGTTTTTGCTTATATAAGGTAACCTTGATTAGAGGGTAGACGAGATGTTTTTAGTTTTTTTTTAATGTTTTTTGACTAACTTAGCAAAATGGATTTAATGTGGTTATTATGGACTAAATTCTCAATATAGTTTCATCTAATCTGTTTTGTGCTTTACATGTATACTAATTATTTATGTGTTTTACTTAAAAATAATTTTGTATTAAGTTTATATGTTAAACTCAATAAAAAAAACTTTATAAAGTATTATTAAGTGTTCTCGCTGTAACTGGGTCCCCGACTGCTCTTGCGGAGATCCAACCTTTTCTCGGTTCAGACATGGGGAATAAACTTCAGACCCAACGTACTTTAATCCATGCACCCTTTATTTACAAGCTTCTCTCACTCAGTTGATAAACATGAGTCTTGCTCATGGAGCTCCATAACTGAGTGAGCCTGGACGGAGAACACGGTTTCATTGGGTTGTACTTGTGCAATCAGATGACACTGTAATTAACTTGATGCACAGAGACTCGCTTAGATGTCTATAACAAGGTCTGAGTCTGCTACTTGTACATTTGCTATCCTTCACATTTGCAGCTCTCTGCCAGACACCCTTGATGAGGGGTTCACAGCTACCTCATGTTGAAGACGTTTCCTGTATGAGGTCTTGGGTCAGCATTGATCAGCTCAGCGTGTGGTAATCAGCATGGTGCTGCCAGTTTCCTCTTTCTACAGATAGTAAGGTTTGTTAAGCAGTTAACAGGTAGTTAAAGGCTGTGAATGAGTTGAGGCATGCCCCAATTCTTGTTCTTTTACACAGTTCTGCACTCTGGTGTGCTCTCATGCACCCCCCCCCCCCCCCCTCCCAAGTGTACAGTTGGTTGTTTGGTGTGATCATGGGTGTTTTTATGCTGGGCCTCCGCTTCGAGGCCGACTCCATCCGCGGAGACAAAATCTGAACTTATCTTTCTTTATATAGAGCTGCCCTAAAAGTCTAGTCTTTATGAAGAGCAGTGCCTCGTAGCCAATGTAGACAGGGCGACTTGCTGTGGTGCTGTCTGTCAACATGATGGCATAAATGCGTGGCGAGCAATGGCCATCTCGTTACCCATAATTCCCCCCCTCCCCAACACACAGCTGGAAACGCTCTGGGAAATGCAGAGCGGTTCCAGCTGTGTGTGGGAATATGGGTGATGAAGATGCCTATTGATCATCTGCCTGGCACTACCCCTCCTTCTTGGCGCTGGAAGCGGAGAAGTGGCCATTTCAATCCCATGGAAACATGCAAATAAATTCTGTAGGACTCTTTCGCCCCCACCCCCTCCTGAAATATTAATTCATGTACATAACAGAAAGTTGACATTATTGTGTGTTTCTTCAGTAATTGGCACCGACCTCAACTCAATTAGGTCCTGGTCTGTGGGCGGACGGCGTCACCGCGATGTCATTAGCCTACCCTTAGCTAGCCCCTGGCAGTGGCTGTACATTTATGATGTGGAGCGCACTGCTCCACCACTGGGACTATCCCCTGGAAGGATCGATTCAGCGTCTTGGAGCTGCTCGTGGAGTACTTATGAAGGTAGGGTCAGCGACGTGAGGGCGGAGAATCTCCACCTTTACAGTCACATTTTATTTACTCTATAAAAGGACCTCATGAATGACAAAACGATTCAGAATAGATAAGAACATGAGAGAAGGACATTCCTTTAGAAGGTTTAGGTGGGCAAAGCTACCAGACCCCATCTTGACAACACTTTACAAGAGCACAGTTGAGAGTGTCCAGTCCGGCTGCATCATTGGGTGGGATGCTCGTTGCACTGGAAGTCAATACCGAGGATCATCAAATGGCCAAGAAAATCACTGGAGTCTCCCTTTCCTATATTGACAACATTCACCAAGAGCAATCTATCACACTGTATCTTTGACCCACTACCATCAAGAAGGAGGTATAGGACCATCATAATCAGGACAGCCAAGCTGGGGAATACCTTCTTTCCGCTGTGAGATTGATGAACAGTATCCTTTAATGAGTATATTATTCCAATATTAAATATGTTTCCTTTATATTCTACTTACGTGATTATTGTCCTGTGTATTCAGAATCAGAATTGGTAGTCCTAAACAAGTCACAAAAGAAACTGTCCACTGGGTGCTCGTCTTTAGGCTTCTGTATGTTTTTCTTGATGGCAGCAGAGTGAAGAAGGAGTGGTCTGGGTGGTGGGGATCCTTGAGGATAGAGCCCTTAAGACACTACCTCGTGGAGATGCCCTTGATGGAGTGAATTCTGGTGCCTGTGATGTCACAGGCCGAGTTAACAACCCTCTGGAGTTTTTCCTTGTCCTGAGCTTTGGCACCTCTGTACCAGGCAGTGATATAATCAGCCAGAATGCTCTCCACGGTCCACCTGTAGAGGTTTACGAGAGTCTTTGGTGACATACCGAATCTCCTCAGACACCTCACAAAGTATAGCTGCTGGCGAGCCTTTGTGATTGCCTTGACGAGGAGCCTCCAGGTCAGATCCCCGGAGACGTTGACATATTGTGTGTGTACCTGGAGAAACACCATCTTCTGGTTGCAAGGGGCAGCATGTTACAATGCCAGCGACCTGGGTTCTAATCTGTCGCTGTCTGTGAGGACTTTGAATGTTCTCCCCGTGTCTTTGTGGGTTTCCAACCAGTGAATCATCCCCAAAATGTATACATCCAAAGCAAAGATCCTCGTTATAGGGAATTCAAGCAGCCAGCCTCTTCAAATAACTGGCAAAAAATCCGCGTAAGTTAAATAGGTAAAAATAAAGTTTCAAATTGGTGCCCACTCACGGTCAGTTCGCCAATCCACACAACAGGCAGACTCAAGCAACAGACCAATTCATTTACCTAGCATCTACCAAAACACACAGCTGCCACATTCAGGGGTTTTTACTGTGTTATTTGCATTTCTAGATGTGATTATGATGTGGTCCAGAGAATCACTGTTCCATCTGGTGGAGGATATAGTCAGATAATGATGAAGGGTTAGCAGGGACCAGACCAATGGCATTGATGGGGTGGGAGTTGATGAGCGAAGGGCAGCCTTGGCGTTGAGATTAGTGCAGGTTTCAATCTTTGTCTGCCATGTACTGGGTAAAGTCAACTTTCCTTCCACAGAATTGACGTGCAGTTGCTCCACAATGTCTGCCTTGCCATTTGGTTAGCGCAGTGGACCTTGATTAACAGCCGTGTTTAGCACAGTATCCTCTTACTGGAGGCAGCTGCAAGAGATTTGTTCAGTCAACTTTGCCAAGACCTCGTTCGTTCCTTGTTCTGCTACTGGATGACACTCCCACTCTCTCCCTAATTGGAACCTTCCCCCTCCAATCTTTCCCAGAATGATTCTCGAAGGGAAAAACTGATTAAAAATTGAACGGCAAGAAAATTAAAGAGAGTGGGTACAGACTAGCAGCTGGCGTTAGAGCCTTCACACACAGCTGGTATACAGAGGAAGGGAGCCTTCCCCTCTGGGCTGCAGCAGTCTGTAAGGCAATGTACCAATTTCAGCTCTTCACTGGGATGATTCCTTGAAAGAAGGGTTAGCACCTTATGCAGGCTCTTGGACTGTACTCCTTGGAGTACAGAAGAATGAAGGGGGACCATGTTAAAAGATCTGGACAGAGCAGATGTGGCAAAGTTGTTTCCCATGGTAGGAGGGTCTAGGACAACTTCAAGATTGAAGCGCACTCATTTAAAATAGAGGTGCAGAAGAATTTCTTCAGCCAGAGAGCGGTGAACCTCTGGAATTGGCTGCCATGGGGAGCTGTGGAGGGTGTATTTAAGGCAGAGATTAATAGGAGATGAATTTACTGTCATCTGATTGCACGGGTACAACCTGACAAAAGAGCATTCTACACTCACACTCTCTCTGCAGGGCAAATATTTAATCTATACAAATAAATAAATACAGGTTGTTTCATGAATATGAAAGTCTCGGAGGGTCAGTGTGAGCAGTTCCTTTGATCGTTCAGCGTTCTCACTGCCCGTGGGAAATTCCTCAACCTGGTGGGGCTGGCTCTGATCCTCCTGTATCTCTTTCCCAATGGGAGCAGCTGAAAGAGGCTGTGAGCGGGGGAAGCGATCCCAGTAGATCATTGGTGGGGGGGAGGAGACTCCAGTGATTCTTTCTGCCGCTCTTACGGTGGGGATTGCCCTCTGATCCATTTCTCTGCAGAAGCCACACCACACTGTGATGCAGATATTCAGGGTATCAAAAGGTTATGGGGAGAAGGCAGGGGAGTGGGGAAAATTGATCAGTTGATGGTGGAATGGCAAAGTGGGTTTGATGGACCAAATGGCCTACATTTGTTCCTATTATCTTGCGGTCCAGCTGGTGGTTTCTGCTCTTTGGATCTACCTTGGTTGACCGAGCTAGGGCTTTTCTATTTGGAGCGAAGAAGGTCAACAAGATTACCAGAAGCATTGATAGGATGGGCATCTGCATCTTTTCCCCAGGGGGAAGGAGGTCTGATTAAGGCGAGGAGAGGAAAGATATGGGGAGATGTCAGAGGTAGGTTTTTTTTCCACAGAAAGCAGTGGATGCTTAGAATGCATTGCCCTGGGTGGTGGAGGCTGGTATAATAGGGATATTCAAAAGACACTTAGACAGGCACATGGATGTAAGAAAAATTGGCGGGGGGGCTATAGGTGTGAGGTAGGGAAGGGTTAGATTTTTATTTTCCATTGGATGTACAGCACAGTAACAGGCCATTTCAGTCCACACTGCCCAATTTTACCCCAAATTAACCTACACCACCCCCCCCCCCCACCCCCATTATGTTTTTGAATGGTGGGAGGAAGCCGGAGTCCCCAGGGAAAACCCATGCAGATGGGGGAGAACGTACAAACTCCTTACATACAGCTCAGGGTTTGAACCCCAGTCCAGATCGTTGGCGCTATAAAGGCATTAGATTGCTATGGAGTAGGTTTCCATAAAACGGCACAACTTTGTGGGCTGAAGGGCCTGTAGTGAGTTGTAATTTCTATATACAACAGTACAGCACAGAAATAGGCCTCAGACCACACTAAACATGATGTCCAAATCAAAACTCTACTTGCTCAACTTGATCCAGGTCCCTCTGATCCCTTCATATTGACGTGACTGTCCAGAAGCGTCTAAGATACCACTATTATATAAGTGGCTTCCACTGTGACTCCTGTCAGCCCATCCCAGGCTCCCACCTCTCTCCCTTCAACCCCACCCCCCCCCCCCCCCACCTTAAATGCATGTCCTCCGTACAGCCATTCTCAGCAGGGGCCACAGCAGAAAAAGCTTTGTTTTCTTTCACATTGCATTAAAAAAAAATTGAAAATATTTATGTAATCGGTAGGAGAGAAATACGGAAGAAATCAGAACCTGACTCCTTCGCAGGGAAGGGAGCCCATAAACTTTGAGCAGAGTCCGGCCAAAAAACAGATGATGTTTTTACCTTTTTGTAAAGATAATTCTAAACCAGTGGGTCTCAACCTTTTTCTTTCCACTCACATCCCACTTTAAGTAATCCCTGTGCCATCCGTGCTCTGTGATTAGTAAGGGATTGCTTAAGGTGGGATGTGGGTGGAAAGAAAAAGTTTGAAAACCATTTTTAATCGTCCCTCATGGACTCGTTATGTGCACGGTTTCAGAGCTCCAAAGAAAATGGGCCAAATATTCCAATAACAATTTTGTCTAGAGCAGTGATTCTCAACCTTCCCTTCCCACCCACATCCCACCTTAAGCAATCCCTTGCTAATCACAGAGTAAATTTCTTACTTAATAACCTCCAGGGCCTTCCGAGATCTCAGCCCTACTTCTCTCACTGGCCACCCACAATCTGGAGAGTTCCCCACCCCCCCCCCCCCATCAAAACAATGCCATGGAACCACCCATTTTGTGTGATCTTCCTCCATCCTTCATTGGGGACACCACGGTTAGCTCAGTTCATAGGGCTGCCATTACAGTACCAGAGATCAGGATCAGGGTTCGAATCCCGTACTATATACGGTGCTAAGTTTTTAAAAATTAAATTTAATTTCAAAACATTTAAAATTAATGAAAATCCTCCCTAGCAAATCCATTAAGGATCACAAACTCGGATCCCAAGAGAAGCAGCAACTCCCTGGATCATGAGATACTCCTTGTCCAAGGAAAAAAAATCTTTGCCACTACTCTTATTTGGTCTTCATTGGTTTGTAATTTAAAATTGCCATGGTACAGTAAAACCATTGGCACCTGTGGGGATTGGTAGTTGCTGGGGAGGTGAGCCATTCCAGCCCACGAGTCTGTGCTGCCCAATTTACACCCCATTAACCCCTGGTATGTTTTGAAGGGTTGGACGAAACCGGAGCCCCTGGAGAAAACCCACGCAGTCAAGGGGAGAACATACAAACTCCTAACAGCAATGGTTCTCAACCTTTTTCTTTCCACTCACGTATTCCCTCTGCCATCAGTGCTCTCTGATTAGTAAGGGATTGCTTAAGGTGGGATGTGGGTGGAAAGAAAAAGGTTGAAAACCACAGTTTTAATTGTCCCTCATTGACTCGTTATGTGCACGGATTCAGAACTCCAAAGGAAATGGGCCGATGACAATTTTTCTCATGCCAAATGTTTCAGTAACAATCGGGTCTAGAGCAGTGATTCTCAACCTTCCCTTCCCACCCATATCCCACCTTAAGCAATCCCTTAATAATCACAGAGCCCCGATGGTGTGTGAGTGGAAAGAGAACCACTGCCTTACAGTGCGAGATTTGAACTCCAATTGCTGGCGATGCACTAACTGCTTTGCCAACCATGCCACCCCCTTTGATTGGTGAACTAATAGGTGGGTGCACCAACTTTAAACTTTCGCATTTTATTTAACTATTTTCTGCGATTTTTGTTTTGCCGCTTGCCTCAGGCGGCTGGGTGCTAGTTTTCTGGACAATAGGGATTTTTTTCTGTAAATGTTGAGCAAAATCCATTCAGCACAGAAGGGCAAGCTGTGAGCCCACTTCAGCACCACCCTCGGTTGTTGCATGGCCCTGGCAGCAGTCAGCAAAGCTGAAATGTGCTTCATATAAAATTGACAATGGGAGGAAGACAAAGAGATGCATCTGAAAGGAAAACACGAAAGCCTGCCGACACCGGGGTTGAAGTAAAAACACAGCACTGGAGAAACTCAGCAGGTCGAACTGTGTACTTTATAAGATAAAGATACGTGACCGTCGTTTCGGCTTGAGCCCTTCATCAAGGTATGAGCAAAATGTCAGCAGGCGTCCGAACAAAATGGCGGGGTGGGGAAAGCATGGTCCCAAAGGCTGGTGGACGAGGAAGAGGGCACCAGGAAGCCGGGGGGAGGAGGGATGACAGTGATTGGAAAAGGATGGAGGGAAGGAGAATGGGGAGTGGGCTAGCAGAAACCGGAGAGGTCAATGCCATCTGGATGGAGAGTGTCCTTACGGAAAATCGAGTGCTGTTCCTCCAATTTATGGGTGGTCTTGGTGGGATCTAAACAACCCTTTGTGGAATCTGTCCAGCAGTTAATGACAATCTGATTCCTCCTGCTCACCTGAATTGTTTCCAACCATAACTCAGGTGGCTGTAAAAAGGCTTTGGAATACTGGGTGGGATTTTAGGAGTTTCGGGCCATTTGAGACAAGGATGGCTTTAATGGAATGGCCCCATTGTTGTGCTAATTCATAATGTGAGCTATTAAGTTTGGCGCCCTTTGGGATTAAGGGCTTTCTCATCTGTAAATGGGCTGCTTTGCTCTGGTCTCGGAACAGCCCTAGCGGAGAGCAGAATCTGTCAGTTCCTTAATACAGTTGAGCAGTTCAGCTCTGTGTTTAGGCAAAGTGCATTGGAAATGTAATTACGCTGCCTGCTTTCATTTGTGAATATTCTCATTACCAGGCAGAAGCAGTTCATGAGTTGGCCGTAACATGTCGGCCATTTTGAAGGCTTCCTGCCGTTCCTTGTCGTGGGAACAGGGAGTCAGCGAAAGATCACGATAACCAGTTAACTCTCTGCTGACTTGAGCTAGATGGAAAGAATGCCATGCGTCTAAAATGGAAATGGGATTTGGACCACAGTTGACCCGGAAAATCTGCAGGCACTAGGGCCAAGTGCGTAAACTCAGCAGGTCACGCAGCATCTTTAGGAGGTGAAGGCCGACCAGCGATTTGGGCTGAGCCCTTCGTCAAGGTGTGAGCAAAGAACAGGCAGGTGCCCGGATAAAATAGCAGGGGAGGAAGGGGCAGGGGGAGAAGTTCAGGCTATGTGGCCTGAGGGTGGAAGAGCAGAAAACGGAGGTTGTGGGGAAGAGGTTAGCTCTCTGGATGTTGAAGGGAGGGGCTGAGGAGCTGGAGAAAAGAATAGAGAGAGGGATGTAACGGAAGGTGAAGATGTTAATGCCGTGTTGTTGGAGAGTGCCCAGAGGGAACAGTTGGTGTTCCTCCAATTTGCAGGTACAGTACAGGCCTTTCAGCCCACATTCTTGTGCCAACCATGACCCTAACATTTCCAAACTCACACCTATAACGGTCTTTGCTTTTCTTGCATCCTTAGATGTTCCTGTCGAAGGGTCTTTTAAACGTCCCTATTGGACCCGCCTCCTCCACCATCCCCTAAACTTCTCTCCACTCACCTTAAACGCTGCTGTTGTCGCCCTGGGAAAAAGGGATACGGAGAGATGGGATTTGTTTTCCTTAGAGATGAGGGATGTCTGGAAGAGGTGAACAAGATTATAAGTAGCAATCATAGGAAACGGATCACCATGAAGTAGAATTCAGCCCACAATGTGGTGCTGTCCTATATAAACTTATTCAACAACCTAAACCTTCCTGACCTCACGCCCATAACTCTCTAATTTTCTTGCATCCATATGCACCTGTCTTTTAAATGTCCCTATTATGCCAGCTTCCACCAACCCCAAGTTGCGAAGGCAGATCAGACCAACCTCTCCTCCATCAACTCCGTCGATACCTCTCACTGTCTCGGGGAAGCACTCAGCATATTAAAGAATCCATCCCACCCAGTCACTCTCTTCTCCCCCTTTTCATCGGGCAGAGGATATGTGAGCTTGAAAACCAAAACCTCCAGATTCAAAGGCAGTTTCTTTCCTGCTGTTATCAGGCTCATGAATGGACCTCACCAGCAAAAGATGATGCCCCTGTAATAGTGATGCACCAGCCACCCCTTTTCCATTCATCATCTCTCTTCCTTCCTTGGCATAGTGTGGAAATTTAAATTTTCCAGTACAGTTGTTGCATCATATCTCTTTGGTTGCAGGAAGAATTTCAATGCTTCTGTATATGGGGGGGGGAAAGGGTGAGCAAGTTTAAATTCCTTAGAGATACTATCCTGGAGGAACTTTCCTGGGCCCAACACATGAATGTCATTGTGAAGGAAGTACATCAGAGCTTCTACTCTCTCAGGAGTTGGCGGAGGTTTGGTTTGATACTGGGACAAACTTCCACGGAGGTTTGGTGGAAAGTATGCTGCTAACCATTCTCATCGGGGTGGCAACAATACCTCTGGGCGGAAATCCCTGCTAAAGATAGGGATGCCGCCAAAATATCAAAGGGAAAACCCTCCCCGCCATTGTGAACATCTACAGGGAACACTGCCATCGGAGAGTAGTAGTGATCGTCGAGGATCCCCACCACCCAGCACACGCACTCTGTTCTCGCTGCTGCCATCAGGAAAGAGGTGTCGGTGCCACAAGATTCACCCTACTAGGTTCAGGAACAGCTGCTACCCCTCCACCGTCAGACTCCTCAACAATAAACTCAATCAGGGACTCATTTAAGGCCTCTCACTTTGCACGTTATTTATTACTGAAGAGTTTTTCTGTTTTGCACAGTCAGTTTGTTTACATTTCTCTCTTGTATATGTGTCTTTTCTTGAGTACAGTTTTTTGCAATAACAATCAGTAGAAATTCTGCCTGGCCCGCAGGAAATGGAATCTCAGGGTTGTGTGATGTTGTGTATGTACTCTGAACTTTATTCTCGTGTATATTGACAATAAACTCTCATGTCTGCTCTCACAGACAATTCCTTCGTTGTCTCCCATCCCTGCTACCTGCTTGAATTCCAACTTTTGCCGGTTCTGATGAAACGTTCGCCCAAACACTACCCCCTCCCCCACCAACAGCTGCAGATGAGCATTTCCAGGCCTTTTGCTTTTGTTTTGGATCGACAGGATACCTTGCTTCTTGCTTTTCTAATTGTCTGTTCTGAATCTATCTTAAGAACATCCCAGTGGCTCCACTGCACATAGAATCTCGCTCAATCATTTGCAGTGAAGGATCTCTGAGGAAGTGTGAATGTAAGTGAGAGTGTTAAAGCTGCTCTTAGCTGTCTCAAATCCTACAGAAAATGAATGTAAATAGTTGCTATTCAAAGCATCTCCTTCGCCAAATAGTGTCATTAGTGGCTCCGTGCATGTGTGGACAATGTTTTAAAGTTGTTGCTGCATGAAGAATCTCTCAACATATACGGCAGGGTCGCTGGAACGTTTGGTTGCTTCTTTCTTTGGCTTGGCTTCACGGACGAAGATTTATGGAGGGGGTAAAATTCCACGTCAGCTGCAGGCTCGTTTGTGGCTGACAAGTCCGATGCGGGACAGGCAGACACGGTTGCAGCGGTTGCAGGGGAAAATTGGTGGGTTGGGGTTGGGTTTTGGGTTTTTCCTCCTTTGCCTTTTGTCAGTGAGGTGGGCTCTGCGGTCTTCTTCAAAGGAGGTTGCTGCACGCCGAACTGTGAGGCGCCAAGATGCACGGTTTGAGGCGATATCAGCCCACTGGCGGTGGTCAATGGGGCAGGCACCAAGAGATTTCTTTAGGCAGTCCTTGTACCTTTTCTTTGGTGCACCTCTGTCTCGGTGGCCAGTGGAGAGCTCGCCATAGAACACGATCTTTGGAAGGCGATGGTCCTCCATTCTGGAGACGTGACCCATCCAGCGCAGCTGGAACTTCAGCGGCGTGGACTCGATGCTGTCGACCTCTGCCATCTCGAGTACTTCGACGTTAGGGATGAAAGCGCTCCAATGGATGTTGAGGATGGAGCGGAGACAACGCTGGTGGAAGCGTTCTAGGAGCCGTAGGTGATGCCGGTAGAGGACCCATGATTCGGAGCCGAACAGGAGTGTGGGTATGACAACGGCTCTGTATACGCTTATCTTTGTGAGGCTTTTCAGTTGGTTGTTTTTCCAGACTCTTTTGTGTAGTCTTCCAAAGGCGTTATTTGCCTTGGCGAGTCTGTTGGCTGCTTAACACTGAGTAAAAATGCACACTTGGGCTCTCTGAACCTGGCTGGACTAGGAAGTTCAGTGCAAGGAACTATTCCAGAAAGGGCTGTTGACGACTCAAGGCGAGGAGCCCACGCGGGCCGCTGGTGACTTGCAGTCAAGGGATTCACAGCGGGAGCCGCGAACTGCTGGAGACTGTCTGAAGAGGTACCAGGTATTGGAAACTGGATGCCGAGGGCGATGAAGGGCTCCTGACCGTGTCGGAGGTTCGGATCTGGAGCCCGGGTTGCAGAGGCTGCGGGAACGCTGAAGGCGAATCCACATACGTTCAGTGACTCTGGGAGAACTTTCTTTTGCTTCTCTGCCTATTAAAGGTGCTTCAGGCAATTTCTGCTGATGGCAAATGAAAGCAAATTCCATGTAATATTGCACTGTCTTTATTACATGACAATAAAGGAACCTTGAGTCTAGAAGTCTGCAGGCTCTGGGGTCGAGTGCAATACACAGACGTGCTGGAGAAACTCAGCAGGTCACGCACCATCCACAGGAAGTCAAGGATAAGCAATTTTTCAAGCCTGAGCCTTTCTTTCATCAGGGTCTGAAATGCTGGTTACCCTTGACTTCCTATGGATGCTGCGTGACCTGCTGAGTTTCTCCAGCACGTCGGTGTATATCTGAGTGAGAGGAACTGTCTGCAAAAGAGTTGAAATGGAGACACACAGGAGATGCTGGGATCTGGAAAACACCAAGCTTGTTGAAGGGTTCTAGCCCAAAACGTTGGCTGCTCTTTCTCTCCCACTGCTGACCCGTTGAGCTCCTCCAGCAGATTGCCAATTGAATTTTTTTTATTGTACAATAAAAAGCTTTGTTTTGTGTGCTGTCCAGGCAGGTCAACTCGTACAGTACTCACAAATGTCAACTGCGATCGGATAGTGCAGGCTATGGAGGGACGTACAGTAAAAATGTTACTGGGGACTAAACGGTCTCTCTCTGATCCATTAGTCACCTTATTTTTCTCCAAGTTGTTGTCTCCAATGGTCCCCTAGCCCCTGCTGGCACTCCATTTCCTGCAGCCAATTCTCCTTGTGTGGACATAACAGCAGGAATAGGCCATTCAGCCCATTGAGTCTGCCCCAACATTCTATCATGAGCTGATCCATTTTCCCATTCAGCCCCACTGTCGGCCTTCTCCCCTTGATCTTTGATGCCCTGGGTAATCAAGAACCTATCAACCACCGTCCACCTTAAATGCACTCAATGACGTAGGCTCCACAACTTCCTGTGACAACAAGTTCCCCAGATTCACTGCTCTCTGGCTAAAGAAATTTCTCCATATCTCTGTTCTAAATGGGCATCCTTCAACCCTCCACTTGTCTCCTCTTGTCCTAAGCTCGCCCACCATGGGAGGCAAGGTTTCTATGTCCACACCTTTCAACATCAAAATGTCTTATTGAGATCCCCCTCATTCTCCTAACGTGTATAGGCCAAGAACAGTCAAAAGCTCCTCCTATGACGACCCTTTTGTTCCCGGGATCACCCTTGTGAACCTCCTCTGAATTCTCTCTGACGTCAGCACATCCTTTCTTAAACGAGGAGCCCAAAACTGCCCACAATCCTCCACTTGAGGTCTGATCAGGGCCTTGTAAAGCCCAACATCACATCCCTGCTCTTGTACTCTATTCCTCTTGAAATGAACACCAGCTTTGCATTTGCTGTCTTCACCAGCTGCAAAATTGCCTTCAGGCTATTTTGCATGAGGGCTCCCGAGTCCCTGTGCATCTGGAAATTTTCTCCCCCTGTAGAAAATAGTCTGCCCCTTTATTTCTCCTGCCAGTGCAGAGGACAAAGCAGAGGGATTTGTGAACTTTGGATCGACAAAAAGATGGGAGTGAGTCAGGAAGGCCCAGCGGAATGCTGGTGCCAGCTCCAAGTCGAGCGAGCATGGCCCTGTCTGGTGGGTCAGCAGCTTTGTTTGTGTGAAGTGTCCTGGAAGATTAGACTGGCTCCAGTGACGATCAGGAATTCCTGACCGTTTGCTCTGAAGAAAATTATTTCAGCAGAAAGCAGTGGCCGATTTGAGTCTTTCTGCCAGTTTTTTGTGTGGTAAAGGGGCTGACAAAATAACAGTTACTCCCTCAGCTCCAGGCTGTCTGCGTGTCACAGTATTTTAGTATCTCTCTCCCTCCCATGTCCGTACCTCTCTCTTTCTACCTTCATCTTTTTAAATTTTAGAGATTCAGCCAAGTAAGAGTCCCTTCTGGCCCATGAACCCGTGTCACCCAAGTGACCACATAACCTCCTAGCCCTGTACGTTCTTGGAACGTGGGAGGTCACCTGGAGGAAACCCAGGTGGACTACGTGGAAAATGTACAAAATTAACCTACTAGCACCATACGTCTTTGGAACGCGGGAGGTAACCCAGAGCACCAGGACGTTGAAAATGTACAAACTCTTTACAGACAGTGGGTGATTGGAAACCATACTGGGTCACTAACCATGCTGTCCTATGGCTTGATGCACTCCCATTTCCTCCAAACATCACTCGCTTGCACCCACCTTTGCGTGTTGGTGCCCTTCCTGTTCCTGCCTACGGGTCAAGATATTCCGGGTCAAACATTGAGAACAGCCAGTCAATGTTTTGTGTCGGGAACCTTTTACGCAGACGAAAGCAAGAAAGAAAGGGGCTGATATATCTATATTACAGGGAAATAGGCCCAGAGGGGACAAGGTATTGGTCAGAAGGCAGGAGAAGTGGAGAGACGGGTAGAGAGAGACCACTGGGGAGAGCATGAGTTGGAGAGAAACTCAAGGACTAAAATGGGTTCAGAAGCACTGAGAGCAAATGGAACAAGATGGGAGTTGCCTAAAATTAGAAAAATCAGTGTTCATGTCTACATGATTATGAGAGTCATGGATATGGTGGACAGCCAGCACCACCTTCCCAGGGTGGGAGTAGCCAACACCAGAGAACATCTGTACAAAGTGAAGGAAGGAAAGTTTAAGGGAGATATCGGGGTACTTTTTTTTTTACACAGAGTTGTGGGTGCCTGGATGACTTGTCAGGGATGGTGGTGGAGACTGAAACATTCAGGACATTCTTAGATAGGCACATGGATGGAAGAGAAATGAGAGATGGGGAGGGTTTCTTTTTGGTTGGGTCGGCACAGCATTGTGGGCTGAAGGGCCTGTACTGTGCTGTAATGTTCTATGTTCTTGGATCTAAGGCTGTCCAGGAGGAGGAGGAGGATGTTCCTCAGGTTTACGTTTGGCCTCCCCCTGACAATGGATGAGACTGAGGACAGGAGAGTTACAGTAGGAATGGGGGGTTGAAATGGTTGAATGCAGGGAGCTCGAATTTAGACTCCCAGTTCAGCTGTTCAGCGAACCGGACACCAAATCTGCTTTTGGTCATGGAGAGGTACAGAGGATGCAGTTGATCAGGTCGGACAATGTGCAGGTAAAGCTCTGCCTTCCTCACCTGGAGAGCCTGTCTGTGGCCCTGGATGGAGAAAGGATTCCTGGTGGTGTCCTGTTTGACGCTCCACCTTCAGTGCTCTGGCAAGAGGCTGCGAGATGCATGGATTCTTAATTTTTGTCTAATTAACAAAGGCAGAGCTGATCATGGTGTAATTGTGCCATTCTCCAAAAGAAGCACAGGCCAGTGAGTTTAATTGCTAGCTTTAACAATGTACAGTGAGGTGCACCCAACTGACCGGTTGAGCCTTGTATTGGGGGCCACTCACAACCCAGACGGACCCAGAACATTGTGTCAGCCTGAGCTGTGGAGCCTGGTCATGTGCTGTAGAAAAATATGGTGGCGCAGCGGACCAGGGGAGTTTGTGGAATGGAGACACAGCGTTTCACCGCTGGGTTCTACCACCTAGTCTGACAGCTCTGTACAGGCTTTAAATAGTCTGTTAAAGGAGCCAACGGGAGTATGGTTTAAGTCGATGTTGATGCCATCTGAATGGAGGGTGCCCAGGAGGAAGATGGGGCATGGTTCCTCCAGTTTGCGGGCGCGCTCAGTCTGGCAGTGCGAGACATGGGAATGGGGCGGGGAACGGAAACTGGGTGGCCACTGGGAGGTCCCCACTATTGTGGCAAACGGACCGAAGTGATCTCCCATTCTGCGGCCGACATGGAGGGGACCATGCCAGATGCAGTTTCACTTCAGATCGTCTGTGGTGTCTGGTGGACATTTCAGGCCGTTGGATTCCAGCACGCTTTCTGTGCAGCCTATGTCGGGAAGAGTTCATGCTGGGTTAATGTGCTGGACCACATTGACACAGAGCTGCAGGCTCAACATCAGTTTACAGTGCGCCTGTACATTGTGTGAGTGCAGCCCTGCTCTTGGGGGGGCGTTTCACCGCTTCTTCCACTCAGGCCACTCCCTGCTGCTCTGTCTTCCATGCTGATGGGCCTGTTCCATGGTCTCTGCCTCTTCCCCCATTCCAGGTCTCCCTCTGCCTTGCAGTTTGCCTCCTTCGCAACACCCCTGCAAGCCCACTTTTGTTTTTGTACTCCAGGCAGAAAAGGATTTAATTAGGAAAATGCCTTTCCAGTTGCAGATCCGCGTTGGCAGAATGGGAGCTCGCTGAGGAGCTCAACAATGTTAAGTAGGGCGCAGGTCACCCACTCTGAACCTCACCATTCATTATCAATCCACTTTGAATGCTGTGCAGACTTGGAACTGCTTCAGACTTCATAAACAGTTGGCCTTGAATAATCACATCTATTTTTTGATTTTCAAAAGAGCTCACCATTAACTTGACGTTGTTGCTAGGATAAGGCTTTCACGTGGGATTCATTTCAGTGAGGTCACCTCTCATTCCAAGCTCTGGCACGGACATTGCCTGATTCTGACTGATGCTCCATGGAGTGGTGTCTGAGCCCATCAGGAAGATATCCTGTTCAGAAACACCCTGACGTAGAACGCTACAGTGCAGGAATAGGCCCTTTGGCCCTTCTAGTCTGTGCTGAACTTTTTTATCCCACAGCCCAAGCAAAAGTAAGGTCACACAGTTGCTGGTAATCTGAAATGAAATGCTGGATACCCCCAGTGGGTCAAGGAGAGGGAGGAAAAAACAGGGCAGACTGTAAACATGGTATATCACAACTTCAATGATAGGAAGTAGGGACAGGAGGAGGCCAAAAATGACCCGTCGACCCTGCTCCGCCATTCAATACGATCATGGCTGATCTAATTTAGGACCTAACTCCACCTACCTGCCTTCTCCCCATATCCCCTAATTCCTCTATCATGATCTGACCAGTATAAGTATTTCTCAGTGTATACGCACACACACTTCCCGTCCCTCTTCTATTTACAGGTGTGCACCTCCCCCTCCATTTACAGATGTGCCCCCCCCCCTCCATTTACAGGTACACACCCCCCCTCCATTTGCAGGTACATGCACACGCGGACACACACCCTTCCACCATTTACAGGTACACACACCCTCCATTTACAGATGCACACACGCGCGCTCTCTCTCTACATAATAATTTAGCGTACCAGTTAGCACAACGCTATCGCGGTGCCAGCGACGAAGGTTCCAATCCCGTGCTGTCTGTAATGAGTTTGAGTGTTCTCCCCACGTCTATGTGGGTTTTCCATGACTGTTCCAGTTTCCTCCCACCCTCACAAATGTACGAGGTTGTAAGTTGATTGGATGTAATTGCCCGGCATGGGTTTAAATGGCTGAAATTTGCATCTCTCTGGGGGGGGGGGGGGGGGACACTTACTATTGATAATCTCTCATAAACATTTGCCCCTTCATTTTATATACGTCCTCTGTGTTTGCTTCTGCGGCCCTGGGAAAACTGCGCTGGTGGTCCACCTTATTCATGCCTCTCAGAATCTTGTAGCCGTCTATTAAATCACCTCTCATGCTGCTTCGCTCCAAGGAGAAAAGGCTGACTGGTGCCTCACGAGACTTATTTTCCAATCCAGGCAACATCCTGGTAAATCTGCACCCTCTCCATAGCTTCCACATCCTTCCTATAATGAGGTGACTAGAACCAACACAGTACAGTTGAAGTCTTAAAATCAGACTGCCTGGGGGTTGGGTTGGTCCAGATTTTCAAGCAGCACTTTTAAAATTCAAATTTGAGGAGGAATAAAGAAAGAGATACATTTTGATAGTTTATTCATCACCAAATACAGCCGCTTAATTTATCAGAAAGAGCAGTTTTAAAGAAATATACACTCAACCAGACAAAAATGTAAACATAAAATTCAAAAACTAAGCCCCCTTTCCACTGGAACATTATTCCAGGAATTGACGGCCAATTTACCAGTTAAGGCTTCGACCCCTGCTCATATCCCAGAGGAAAAAGGACAGGTTGCATCCCGGGACTATTGTTGAAGGTACATGCTATCCCCGGGGATAACTTGTGGTCAGGTCAGTGGGAAAGCAGGTAGTGTCCAGGTTAAAAGTGGCCCAGTGGGAACGGGGCTTTCTTTAACTGGGACACTGCGCAACCAATTAACTGGGATGCCAGTGGAAAAATGGCTATAGAGTGTGTAATACTTGAAATGGTGTTTTTAAAAATTAACAGTGTAAAAGAAAAATACAGTGTAAAAATGAAGGCTGTTACGGGCCCAGAGGTCCCCAAATCTCAGCACCAATAGAAATTCACCAAGACAAATGGTTACTTAAACAAAAGTTGCTTTTAATTATCTTTAAACATGAAAACAGGATCAAACTTTAACTTATTACTTTTAACCCGCTTCTAATTCTAAGTGCACGTGTGTGTAATGGGTGTGTAAGTTCAGAAAAGTTCTTTGATTCACAGTCCAATCTCACTTCTCACTCTTCCAAGTTCACTGGTTGCAGGCAATTCTTTCTTTCAGACGAAGCTGTGAATTCTAGAATTTTATTCTTGTCCTTTTTTTTCTCACTTTGTAAGTTGTTGACCTCCCGATATTGTGCAGAGGAATTAGGGGATATGGGGAGAAGGCAGGTAGGTGGAGTTAGGTCATAAATTAGATCAGCCATGATCGTATTGAATGGCGGAGCAGGCTCGATGGGCCATTTTTGGCCTACTCCTGTTCCTACTTCCTATGCTTTCATTAGAACAGTATTGCTCACACCGCATTCCAGTTTATTAATTATTTTGTTTGCTACTCAAGCCCTTTTCCCACTGGCATCCCAGTTAATTGTCCATGCAGTGTCCCGGATAGGAAGCCCTTTGCCGTGTCCACTGAGCCACCTTTAACTGGGGCAGTGACAGCTTTTCCACTGAAAATGCTCATCCCCCGGGGATCGGCGTGTTCTACCTTCAACCGGAAATGGGTGATTTTCTGCTGTCCCCCTTTTCCCACTGGTTCAATCCATCACGTCGGTTGAGGCTGGGGATATGAGTAGGGGTTGAGGCCATCAATCCCCGGTGCGATTTGACCCCAGCGTGCTGACTTTTTCCTCTGGACCCTTAACTGGTTAATTCCTAGGACAAGGTTACCAATGGAAAAGGGGCTTCAATTTCAATGCATTCTTTCTCTTCACTCTGCAAAGTTTATCTACTTTAGGGTCCATTATTATGGGTTTGTAAATACGCTAAATATATTGTAAATGGAAATAGTAGGGCAAAAATTATTTCCTTGTCACAGTTTGATTGCTCGTTTGAATGGCAAATGCATGGACCTTACTGCTGTTGTGTGTCCAGAGCACTTGCACGCCCTCACACAAAAACCTACTAAATTAAAAAAGTTTGAGAGTTTTCAAAAAGTCCAGATTCTCGGGTGGTCCAGATTTTTGGACTTCCACTGTTTTTTAAGTGTGGTCTCACCGGAGATTTATAGAGGGGCAACGTCACCTCGCGAGCTTGCAGCTCTTTGATGTATCCTCAAGTCTGATGACTTACTGTAACCTTATCAAGAATCATCTATCTCTCCCTTGAGATAGGGTGTTCCTAAGGGTGATTGCCTACAGAGAAAAATAAATGTAGATTATCTGTCTTAAACGGGATGACTTGTTATTTTTAGAAAAGAACTGATGTTGTAGATTCTCCCAGCTCACAACAACAACCTCCCTGCATCAACCCTGTCTACACCCTGCTGGATCCTTGTAGTTTGCGCACAGCTCTGGTTAGTGCATTGCGGGAAGGCTGAGGGTCATTTTATGAAGAGTGTTTGGTGTCTCTGGGACTGTACTGGCTGGAGTTTAGAAGAACCCATCGAACCCTGGATAGACTGGATGCAGAGAGGTGGTTTCCTGCGGTGGAGCCAGGGGGCTACAAGCATGTCCCTTCAGAACAGAGATGAGGAGGAATTACTTTACCCAGTGGGGAGGGTGAATCTATGAAAGTTCTTGCCACGCACGGCTGTCGGGGCCACGTAATTGGGGATATTTAAGACCGAGATAGATACAAACGCAATTAGGAAGAGAATGAAGGGTAACAGGGAGAAGGCAGGAGAATTTTTTTAACACAATACCAGGCACTGCTGGACCACGAGCCTATACTGCCCCCGCATACCACAATTACCTACAGCCCCGTATATTTTGGAGGGTGGAAGGAAGCCCACGAAAACACAGTGAGAGCGTACAAACTCGGATTCAAACCCGAGTCACTGGTGCTGTGACGGGGTTGCGCTAGCTGTGGGGCCCCAGTTGGGTTGAAAAGGATAGTAAATCAGCCATGATGGAATGGCAGGGAGGGGAGAGCCCAAATGGCCAAAGTCTGCTCCTTTGTCCTATGGCTTTGGGAAAGGTGCAGAAGATGTTCATCTTCAAGGTGATGTGCAGAAGCGCCTGCAGACTTTCGTATTTTATGCCGAAGATATTCCCCAGGACGGTGACTGAGAGACATGGTTTTGCCTTCGGCACACCCTGCAGATCCCAGCTTCAAATTTAACGTTCCCTGCTATTGTCGTGGGCCCGTCTCGATCGCCCTTTTGCTTAACCACAACGCTGCTGTTTGTGCGTTTGGTTCCTGTGAGGCTAAATATTTTGTATTGCTCTCTCTTGCAGTGGAGTTCGACGACTGCCTTGGAAGCCTCGCGTTTTGGTATGAAACGAGCAACCCGAAATTCAGAGTCCAGCAAGATGGCGTGGTGTATGCGGCCAAAAGCTTTCAACTGTCTGGAAAACAGCTGAAGTTTATAATAACGGCGCAGGGCGCTCAGTCAGATCAACGGTGGCAGGCCGCCGTCAAGTTGACCATCAGGCCGGCGAGCAACAGCAAGCAAATTGGCCAGAAGGTAACTCCACCCCGACCTCTCTCCCACCGGGTACTTCCGAGTTGCCTTACCTATCCACAGAGCTCTACCACATGCAGTCAGACCCTAGCCTCACTGCTTCTCCATCCCTCAGCCTTTCCTATTCCTGTACCCCTCTAAATGGCTTTTATACATGCAGCCGGGAAGCAGGCCCTTCAGCCCATCTTGGCCAGACCAGCCAACGTTCCACCCACACTCTCCTATAACTGTCTGCATTTAGATTTTACATTTAGACGTACAGCACAGTAACAGTAACTGGCCCTTCCAGTCCACGAGCCCATGCCACCCAATTGATCTGCAATCCCCGGTATCATTTATAGGGTGGAAGGAAACCAGAGGAGCCGGGAAAACCCACGCAGATACGAGGAGAACATACAGACTCCTTACAGACAGTGTGGTATATTCCACGTGATCCATATTCCTCTAAACCCATCCTGTCCATGTTTCCATCTAATTTTTTATTCTTAAAAGTTGCAATAGCGCCTACCTCAACCAACCTCCTCGTGCAGCCCGGTCCATACACCTCCTGGGGAAAAGAACTCTGAAAGGTATTGAGCAAACTAAACGGCGACAAGGGGATCTCACAAGAGCTAGCCTCGGGGGGGTGGGTATGTTGTATTTGGCTTTAGCCTTTTAATAAGATGAGAATGAACGGGGCGAGGGAGGTACCGACCACAGTGGGGGGATTCGGGAAGGAAAGGCTTGGGGCAAAAGGAGTCATCACTGGGAGAGAGGAATGAGAGGCTGCAGGTGAGAGGCGGTGAGTGGGCAAGAGAGAAGAAAGGTGTATATTGTTCGTTGTAAGTGTGAGGGGAGGGGTGTACAAGGGATGTGGCCTGGAAGCCAATGGTGCAGAAGCCCGAAAAAGTTTGGGAACAACTGCGTTAGATGAATCCAGTTTGATTTAATGTTACTTTTTGGATCTGGGAGTGCTCAAAAAAATTTTCCCATATAAATTAATGGGAATTGCTTTTTCACTTTACATCATTTTGGCTGACGCAAGGTTCTCCTTTCGGATAACGGACAAAAACTGCATCATCAGATCATCCATGATCACATTGAATGGAGCAGCTCGATGGGCCAAATGGCCTCCCCTTTCTTAAGTTCTTCAACCCCATGTCCCTTATCTATGCCCTCATGATTTTATAAACCACTATAAAGGTCAGGGTTCAGGGAGAAAGGACCCAGCCTATCCAGTCTCTCCTTGTAATGAACCCCCTCCCAAGTTCCAGAAAGTCTTGTGTCATACGAGAATTGCGATTTTTCTCCCACTTCCTCTGGCATCTGGTTCCATATACCGACCACCCACTGTGGGCCTCTCATGCCTTGATTAAATCTTTCACCATAAATCTATACCCTCTAGTTTTTCATGGGAGAAAAGCCAATGGTCAAAAATCCAAAATTATCCTTGCCAATGCTTTGGAGCACTTTCTAGCATTATTTATTTCTTTCTATGTGTTTATTACTTTCTTAAGTTTAGACATACAGTACGTTAACAGGCCCATGAACCCAGGCCACCCAATTACACCCAATTAACCTACAACCCATGTACCTTTTGAAGGGTAGGAGGAAACCGGAGCATTCCCCTACATACGCATAGGGGAGAACATACAAACTCTTTACAGACAGCACCAGATTTGAACTCTGGCCCCTGCTGCTGTACCAGTAGGCCCTTTCAAAGTGCCATGTGAAATGGGGTTAACCAGGCAATTTGCACGGTTAGTGCCCCAGTTCCACGGCTGTCTGAAAGAGTCCAATGGGGCCAACCCCGTCGGAACTCAACGGGGTCCTTAACCTACCTCAAACATAGCCAGTTAAACTTACCTAAGGTCTTGTCCACGGCTGACTTGAAAATGAAAATAGCCGACCCGCTTATTCCAGTGACGTCACCAGGCAGCCAGTACCCAAAGATCCAGCAGTTCTTCCGCTGAGTGCGTGACGCGTCAATGCAGGGGCGGGATCCCCCTGCGGTTTGAAAGGTGATCGCACCCAGGTGTCCAGGTGTTGCAATATAAAAGGGGCTTAAGAGTTGCACTAACCATGCTTACTGCTGCAGACGAAGGCCATTCGGGCCATCAACTTCCAACCAGCTCCCTCGGGATTGTTTTCCCATCAAGTTTGTATCCGTTTTCCTTTTGAAAGCCCTGATCGATCCACCTTCGTAGAACAGAGCTTGCATTGATTAATAGAGATCATTTAATTTGAAAATCTAGTTTGCAATCAAATAAGTACAGTACAGCTCCCACAATCAATTTATATCCAGGGGCTTTCTGGCATCTAGATAGTTTGTGGTTATGACCGACAGCTTGTTCTGAAAGCTCTACATTGTGTTTAGTTGGCAGAGAGAGGTGGAGTGGTGTATGGCCCCATCTGCTGCATGCACTTCTCCGCTTTCCTAACAAGGAGAATTAAACACCTACATTTCTACTGCACTTTTGGGGAGGTCTCAGAACACTGCGGCCAACAGTGGGCAATGCAGTACACCAAAGTGCTGGAGAAACTCAGCAGGTCGTGCCAGCATCTGCTGGAAGTAAAGAGTAACCAACGTTACCCTGCGTCAAAGTATGAGCTAACGACAAGCGGCTGCTTGAATAAAATGATGGGGGTGGGAGGAGGATTACTGGCTGTAGGTCATAGCTGAACATGGGTGGGAGGGTAGAAGAGACAAAACTTGAGAGGTGGAGGGGATAGCTCTCTGAATGGAGAGGGAAGGGGGTGGCGAGCTGAAGGAAAAGAGACAGTGGAGTAGAGAAAGAAAGACACTTGGACGAGGGGGTTCACGGAAACTGGAGAATTTGGTGTTAATGCTGTCCGGTTAGAGCATTGGTTTTCAACCTTTTTCTTCCCACTCACATTCCTGTTTAAGTAATCCCTATGCCATCGGTGCTCTGTGATCAGTAAGGGGTTGCTTAAGGTGGGATGTGGGTGGGAAGGGAAGGTTGAGAATCACTGCTATTGTTAATGAAATATTTTGCTGGAGAAAAATTGTCACTGGCCCATTTCCATTGGAGCGCTGAAACCCTGCACATAACGAGTCAATGAGGGACGATTAAAACAGTGGTTTTCAACCTTTTTCTTTCCACCCACATCCCACCGTAAGCAATCCCTTACTAATCACAGAGCACCGATGGCAGAGGGAATATTTAAAGTGGGATGTGAGTGGAAAGGAAAGGTCGAGAACCACTGGTGTTGGGGCAGAGGAGATGCAGGTAAGACCTGGGTTTATACAGAGGAGATGCAGGTAAGGCCTGGGTTTATACAGAGGAGATGCAGGTAAGGCCTGGGTTTATACAGAGGAGATGCAGGTAAGGCCTGGGTTTATACAGAGGAGATGCAGGTAAGGCCTGGGTTTATACAGAGGAGATGCAGGTAAGGCCTGGGTTTATACAGAGGAGATGCAGGTAAGGCCTGGGTTTATACAGAGGAGATGCAGGTAAGGCCTGGGTTTATACAGAGGAGATGCAGGTAAGGCCTGGGTTTATACAGAGGAGATGCAGGTAAGGCCTGGGTTTATACAGAGGAGATGCCGGTAAGGCCTGGGTTTATACAGAGGAGATGCAGGTAAGGCCTGGGTTTATACAGAGGAGATGCAGGTAAGGCCTGGGTTTATACAGAGGAGGTGCAGGTAAGGCCTGGGTTTATACAGAGGAGATGCAGGTAAGGCCTGGGTTTATACAGAGGAGATGCAGGTAAGGCCTGGGTTTATACAGAGGAGATGCAGGTAAGGCCTGGGTTTATACAGAGGAGATGCAGGTAAGGCCTGGGTTTATACAGAGGAGATGCAGGTAAGGCGCCCATTTATTGAAGAGGGTGGACATCTCAGATGTTCTGGAATGGAAGACCTCACCCTGGGAGCAGGTGCGAAGGAGATGGAGGAATTGAGAGAAAGGGGGGCAGGGTATGAAGAGATGGAGTCGAGATTCATGTGAAATGGAGACCGAGAGATCGAGAAAGTGGAAAGCGTGGCCAGAGATTGACCAGGTTAATTTGAGGTCGGGGTGAAAGTTGGCAGCACAGTGGATACAGTTGACGACGTAGTGGAGGAAGGATTGAGGAGCCTTGCCTCTGTAGGCATGTAAGCAGCATGGATTGCTCCACATAAAGAACAAAATAAGCAGGTAAAGTTGGGCCCAAGCAGGTACCCATGGCTACTCCTTAGACTTGGAGAAAAGTGACTTAAAATTCCCAACTGAGAGCGGCAGCAACCCAAGTTCAAATCCGGCACTGTTTATAAGTGTTACAAAGCCCCCCCCCCCAGGACAAAAAACTACCAGTAACAGAAATTCACCAAGACAATGGCTACTTTAAACAAAATTGGTGTTATTTTCTTAACACAGAATAATAAGATCAATATTTAACATCATTGTTAAGTTCTTATAAGTGTATATGTATGTATTGTCCAAGATGGTTTCTTTTCACTGTCCACTTCTCCAAGTTCCTTGGTATCAGGGAGTTTTCAGCCCCGTGCACAGAATGAAACAGTCATTACATTCAACAGGCTCTGATGCCTCAACTTCAGTTGTTGCCAATCAGGAAGGTCTTTGGTGGGTGCAGAGAAAGGGGTCCATTGCTTGTTGGACATGAAACTGATTTCCTTCAATTAGCAGCCGAAGTGTCTTTCCGAAGAAACATGCCAGGTTACCTCAAAAGATTTCTTCTTTCCCCCTATTTCAGGAGAAATGCAACAACCCGCTACGACAGAGAGTTCGAATAGGCTGAACTCGGAACTCGAATCTTGAAATGGGGTCTTCAGCGGGCTTTCCACCTTGCAGCCTTTCACTGACTGCAGCAGCTCTCGCTCTCTCTTTTAGTTTCAATTTATATTCCTGTTTCTGTCCCTGTAATGTGATGTTTGCTCGTGAAAAGTGACCTAAACTACCTAATCTATTCCCCTTTTTTAAGCATATGTTTTGTTTACTTATTCAGTTGCAGTAAGGAGATTTTATCGTCTCCCCATGTCTGTCTGCGTTCCTTCTCGGTGCTCTGGGTTCTTCCCACACTTCAAAAGGTTGTTAAAATTGGAATATTTGAATGGCCCTGACTAATCACAGAGCACCGATGGCATAGGGATTACTTAAAGTGGGATGTGAGTGGGAAGAGAAAGGTTGAGAACCAGTGGTTTAAAACCTTGTTTTAATGGCTTTGCTAGGTCCATTCATTTACAATGTCCTTCACCTGCAGTGTCCTATATTTAGCTGCTAAACCAGCAATTATGATTGAGGTAGCACAACTCCAATTGGGACGCAAAACTGTGGAGAACCGCAACGGGCCCTTTGGCCCGCAGTGTCTGCTGTGTGGGCCAAATGGACATCTAACATGATGTCCCAGTTGATGGAAAGCTGATGCTTGCACATGATACGTATCTCTGCATTCTCATGTCTATCTAGAAACCTCTTATGCTCTACTGTAGTATCTGCTTCCACCACTACTCTTGCCATCCACCATACTGTCTTTAAAATAAATTGCCACCCTGTATATCGATACAACATAGAACACTACACCACAGTACAGGCCCTTCAGCCCTTGATATTGTGCCGGCCCATATATCTCTTTCAAATTTACCTCCTGTCCCAACTTGAGTACATGCCCTGGAGCATAAGACATTTATAGATTCTGTTTCCCATATTAACACCCCTCATAATTTTTTGAACTTTTATGAGATCTACCTTCAACCTGCAGTGAAAAGAAGCCAGGTTTATCTAACATCTCCTCATAGTTTATATTGTTTAATTCTCTTCAATCTCTTCCAAAGCCTCCACATCCTTTCTGTAATGTGGTGACTAGTACACAAACTGTGAGGATGGCGTGGTATGTTTCTGGTTTCCGTTGTGGAGTGACAGAATTACAAATTTATTCACTCTGATGAAGGGCTCAAGCCTGAAACGTCAGTTATGAATCTTTACCTTGAAGAAGGGTTTAAGCCCGAAACGTCGGTTATGAATCTTTACGTTTGCTCTATAAAGTTCACTGTTTGACCTGCTGAGTTTCTCCAGCGTTGTGTTTTTACTTCAACCACGGAGTCTGCCGACTTTGGCGTTTTACTCTTCTTACAAGTTTATTTGCTCTTTTTGGTATTCAAGTGGTGCGGTAGATGATGTGATTGGACCTCTCGGTTATTTCATCCCAAACATCAAAACACAACCTCAATGTTCCACATCACCAATACTTTTGACACTCAGTTGAGAATCCTCCCTCTTCTGCCTCATTTCTCTTGACATCCTCAGTAGATGGTCATTGTAAAACTGTTAAATTGGACCGTGGCTTTTTTGTCATTCAGCTTTCTGAAAGCATTGTGTAAATCAAGGACACGCTGCCCCACATGATGCTGTTCAGACCAGGCTCAGTAGAGAATTTAAAAGCTGTAGTTAGAGGGCCAAATGCAGGCATAGCGTGGGTAGGATGAATCCGGACTGCAAGGTTGCCCTAACGGTTAGTGCAATGCCTTTACGTCGCCAGGAATGGGGACTGGGGTTCGAATCCCGTGCTGTCTATAAGGAGTTTGTATGTTCTCTGCATGTCTGCGTGGGTTTTCCCTGGGGGCTCCAAACATACCGGGGGGTGTAGGTTAATTGGGTGTAAATTGGGCGGCACGGACTCATGGGCCAAAATGGCTTGTTACTGTTCTACATGTCCAAATTCTTTTTAAAAATTAAATTTAAAATTTTGGTAAGCTGAGAAAAGTTAGGCTGAAGAGCCTTTATCAATGCTGTATGACAGGTGCAGAAATTTTCTGAGCTACAGAATTTATAATCTACGTTAAAGACATTTAAAGTAAATGCCGGTTCTGCCAGATCTGTTGCTATGGCAGTGCAGCCACTGATGTAGACCCAGGGAGAACAGGAAGGAGAAATACAGCTGTGCTCCGCAGGGTTCTACTGCCCACTTTGACTGCCAATGGCTCCGTACAGGCTTTAAATGGCCTGTTAAAGGAGCCGGTGGTGCTTTATTTTAAAATCCTGCAACTGAGGGGTCTGCCCAAGATGGCGACGCCTGTGTTCTGCAGTAGCTTCGAGAGGTTACAGACACCGGGGAGGCAGAGGAATGGTGCAGGGCACCAAAAAACAGGGAAAACAACCCCCACCCCCTCCCTGTTTGAAAAGAGGAGGCGGCGACCCTCTTGCCCGGCAGCAAGCCAGCGAGGGAATCTGAGATTCAGGCAGAGGTCCTGCTGGCCACTCGAGGTGAGGAACCCCCTGCAGGCTGTGGACCTATGGAGGAGACTGGCTCGAGGCTGGCAGAAGGGGTACCAGGACCCGGAACCAGGTGCAAGAGGGCGCTGAAGGCTTCTAGATCACGTCGGAGGTTTGGATAGTGCAGGAGTCTGTGTGGCTGTGGAGACTGTGGGGCCACTGGAGGTGAATCCACGGGCACTCAGCGTCTCTGAAGGGACTCGCTTTGGCTTCTCTTGTACTTTAAGGAGAACCAGGCAATTTCTGCTGATGTCGAATCTTTGCCTGCCTTACGACAGACTAAAGGCAATTTCATGCAATATCCCATCTCTTTTATTTACCTGACAATAAAGGAGTCAAGAATCTTGATTTGGGCGAAGGCACTGCAGCCAGATTTGTGGCTGACACAAAGGTAGATGAGTTATGGAGAGGGCACGTGGGCCCACAGAGGAATCTGGACGAAGTGTGTATTGGCAGTTAACAGAGAATGGTGATCCTGTTGGAAGGAAGAATAAAGCAGTGTTGCTTCGAAGGAGAGACACTGAAACATGTTTTAATACAAGGCATCTCCCCGGAGCATACATACATCCAGGTTACAGAATAGGTACAGGCCCTTTCAGCCCACTGGCCCAAATTGACATACACTGTACGTTTCAAACAGTGGGAGGCAACTGGAAACACCCCTCCCCCCCCGGGAAAAATCCACGAAGTCACGGGGAGAACGTACAAACTCTTTACAGAAAGCGCGGGGTTCGAATCCCGGTCCCGATCACTGGCTCTGTAACGGCGTGGTTAACCGCCACGCCCTCACTGCTGCCCACAGTATGTTAGCATCCAGTTACAGCAAGTAATAAGGAAGGATGATGGATGATAGGATGCTGGCCTTTTATTACATGGAATGCAAATGTAGGCGAGTGGGCATTCAGGATGCCGGCATCTGGAGCACCCAGCAATCCGGTGGAGGGACTCGAGAAGGTCCAGCATCATCTGTGGGAGAAAAAGAATGCTCGATGTTTCGGGCCGGAACCCTTCATCCACTCTCAACTCCAAACTCGAGAGTGCCGAGGTGAACAGGGTTCCCAAGGACCTTCGCGCTCTGGCGGACTATGGGGGGGGTTGGTCAGCTGGAGCTTGGGGTCACTGCTGGACCGGACAGGAGGCCGTGCAGCTACGGGGGTGCAGAAGAACGCTCTGTAGTCGGGGGAGGATTAAAGAGGCTTAAAATGGAGGTGTTGCTGGAAGAGGGGTCACGAAGGCACAATGGCTGACAGAAGAATGCATGCAGCAGCCCGACAAGATTTACATTTTTAATAAATTTACCATTTTTCAAAGTTAGACATCCAGCACGGTAACAGGCCCTTCCGGCCCACGAACCCGTACCACCCACTCAACCATCAACCCCCCCATACCTTTCGAATGGTGGGAGGAAACTGGAACACTCAAGGAAGAGCCACGGTTCGGACCCCAGTCCTGAGCGCTGACACTGTTAACCGCTATGCCAACCGTGCCACCCACCTATGCTGGAAATCAGGATGAATCTAATGAATCATCCATGCTCTTTAAACTTCCCGGCAAAATGCAATACTTAAGATGGCAACTAGCTGCACTTTCTTTTGCAACACACAAAAATGATGGCGTAATGGTGAGCGCAACGCCTTTACAGGGCCAACGAATGAGACCAGGTTTCGAATCCCACACTGGCTGGAAGGAGTTTGTTCATGCTCCCCATGGCTGGATTTTCCCTGGGGGCTCCGGTTTCGTTCCGCCCATCCTGCCCCACCCCATTCAAAATGTACCAGGGGTGTAGGTTAATGGGGTGTAAATTGGGTGTCCTGGATTCATGGGCCAAAATGATGCTGTATGTCTAAATTATTTTTTTAAATCAGGAGGTCTAGCACCATCCATAGGATGTAGAGGGTAGCCATTTTTCAGGCCTGAGCCTTTTGTCAGGAATGTGGAAAATGTGTGTTAGCCGTGCCTCGTTGACATGTCTGTCCATGATCTTGGGTACTGCAAAACCAAAGATATCTGCGAATTGGAGGAACAGCACCTTGTTGGGATGTTTCTGCAGTCTCCAACCAGATGGTCAGCGTAGCGGTTAGCGCAACGCTGTTACAGTGACTGGGATTCTAATCTGGCGCTGTCTGTATGGAGTTTGTAAGTTCTCCCCGTGTCTATGTGGGTTTTCTCCAGGTGCTCTGGTTTCCTCCCACCCTTCAAAACAGTGAGGGCAATTAGGAGTAATTTGGTGGTACGCGCTCATGAGCTGAAAGGGCCTCTTTACCGTGCTGTCTGTCTAAAAAAAAATGTAAAAAATTTTCATTAATTTAATGGCTTTAAAGTTAACCTGCAATTTCTGTTATCCCTCTCCCCAGTCTCTCTCTCTTCCTTATTCCTCTATCTCCCTTCCTCCAGCTCCCCACCCCCTTCCCTTCCCTCTTCATTTAGAGCTGTGGTTTTCAAACTGACCCCTGAGATTCAATGGCACTTGGTCAGCAGGGATACAGCAGGCTGAATGGCCTGTTCTATCCAGTATTGTTCATTGTCCTATGTATTGAGATGCAGTGAAGTTGTGTTTAGTGTGCTAGCCAGTAAATCAGTGGTTTTCAACCTTTTTCTTTCCACTCCATATAACCATATAACAGTTAATGGATTGGAAACAAGCCATCTCGGCCCTACAAGTCTACCCCAGTTTACTCAAACAACTCCACTAGATCACCCCCACCTATTCTCTGCCCATAACCCTCTTTCTTCTTTCTTTCTTTGGCTTGGCTTCGCGGACGAAGATTTATGGAGGGGGTAAATGTCCACGTCAGCTGCAGGCTCGTTTGTGGCTGACAAGTCCGATGCGGGACAGGCAGACACGGTTGCAGCGGTTGCAAGGGAAAATTGGTTGGTTGGGGATGGTGTTGGGTTTTTCCTCCTTTGTCTTTTGTCAGTGAGGTGGGCTCTGCGGTCTTCTTCAAAGGAGGTTGCTGCCCGCCAAACTGTGAGGCGCCAAGATGCACAGTTTGAGGCGATATCAGCCCACTGGCGGTGGTCAATGTGGCAGGCACCAAGAGATTTCTTTAGGCAGTCCTTGTACCTTTTCTTTGGTGCACCTCTGTCACGGTGGCCAGTGGAGAGCTCACCATATAACACGATCTTGGGAAGGCGATGGTCCTCCATTCTGGATCTTCAGCAGCGTGGACTCGATGCTGTCGACCTCTGCCATCTCGAGTACTTCAACGTTAGGGATGAAAGCGCTCCAATGAATGTTGAGGATGGAGCGGAGACAACGCTGGTGGAAGGTCGTTCATGGCTTGGTTCAGCATCATGCTGAAGAAGATTGAAAAGTGGGTTGGTGCGAGAACACAGCCTTGCTTCACGCCATTGTTAATGGAGAAGGGTTCAGAGAGCTCATTGCTGTATCTGACCCAACCTTGTTGGTTTTCGTGCAGTTGGATAACCATGTTGAGGAACTTTGGGGGGCATCCGATGCGCTCTAATATTTGCCAAAGCCCTTTCCTGCTCACGGTGTCGAAGGCTTTGGTGAGGTCAACAAAAGTGATGTAGAGTCCTTTGTTTTGTTCTCTGTACTTTTCTTGGAGCTGTCTGAGGGCAAAGACCATGTCAGTAGTTCTCTGTTTGCGTGAAAGCCGCACTGTGATTCTGGGAGAATATTCTTGGCGACACTAGGTATTATTCTATTTAGGAGAATCCTAGCGAAGATTTTGCCTGCAATGGAGAGCAGCGTGATTCCCCTGTAGTTTGAGCAGTCTGATTTCTCGCCTTTGTTTTTGTACAGGGTGATGATGATGGCGTCACGAAGGACCTGAGGCAGTTTTCCTTGGTCCCAACAAATCTTGAAAAACTCATGCAGTTTGACATGCAGAGTTTTGCCGCCAGCCTTCCAGACCTCTGGGGGGATTCCATCCATACCTGCTGCTTTGCCACTTTTCAGTTGTTCAGTTGCCTTATATGTCTCATCCTGGGTGAGGACCTCATCCAGCTCTAGCCTTAGGGGCTGACCCCCTCTTATCCATGTATATATCCAGTCTCCTCTTAAATGAAAGAATTGACTCTGCCTCAACTATTTCCTCTGGATGATTATTCCATTCAGCCACCACTCTCTGAGTGAAGAAACATCCTCTAATGTTTCTCCGAAAATTTTGCCCCCTTACCCTCAACTTGTGTCCTCCTGTTTCAACCTCCCCTGCTCTCAGGGGGAAGAGTCGACTTGCATCTAGTCTATTCCCTTCATAATTTTAAATACCTCTATCAAATCCCCTTTCAACCATCTGCCCTCCAATGAATAAAGTCCTAACCTCTTCAATCTTTCTCTGTACTCCAGGTATTTTAAGCCAGGCAACAACCTTGTAAACTTGCTCTGCACCCTCTCCATATCTATATCCTTCCTATAATTTGGAGACCAAAACTGAACACAATACTCCAAACCTGGCCTCACCAATGCCTTAAACAGGCTCAGCATCACTTCCCAGCTCCTATACTCTTATGTTATTGATTTATGAAGGCCAGCGTACCAAATGCCTTCTTAACCACTCTGTCAACATGAGAATCCACCTTCAAGGAACCCTGCACCATAACTCCAAGATCTTTTTGTTCTTGTCCATTCCCCAATGTCCTCCCCTTTACTACATATGTCCCGTTTCGATTATTTTTACCGAAATGAAGCACCTCACACTTCTCTACATTAAATTCCATATCACCTTAAGTAATCCTTCTGCTATCAGTGCTCTGTGATTAGTAAGGGATTGCTTAAAGTGGGATGTGGGTGGGAAGAGAAGGTTGAGGATCACTGCTCTAGACCCAATTATTACTGAAATATTTTGCTTGAGCAAAATGGTCATTGGCCCATTTCCTCTGGAGCTATGAAACTGTGCACATAACGAGTCAATGAGGGACGATTAAAACAGTGCTTTTCAAACTTTTTCTTTCCACTCACATCCCACCTTAAGCAACCCCTTACTAATCACAGAGACCTGACGGCAGAGGGATCACTTAAAGTGGGTCGTGAGTTTAGGGGGCAGTTTGAAAACCACTGATTAAGGGAGCTACCCTTAGCCCACTTCCCTCTCCCCTGATCACTTCTCACCTTCTTTCTCCTCTACCCTCCCACCTGTAGGCACTACTATCTCTTACCTGTGCTTCTCCCCCCACCTCCCACCCACTTTTTCTATTCAGGTGCCCACCTGACCAGAATGCCGACTGCCTTTTGCTTCCTATGGACACTGCGCAACTTGCTTGAGTGTCTCTAACGCTTTCGTGTACTGCACTCAACCCCAGAGTCTGCAGATTTATTTTTGGTAATTCTTCGTGCTTTTCCATTCTTTCATCAAGCCTGCTTCAAAGACAATTCAATTGAACATCATGACACAGAAACAGGCCCCTTCGGCCCTTCTAGTCTGGACCAAGGTTTTTTGGGATATTTTATTAAAATATTTTCCATACATGCAGTAATCAAAATTAATAAAATATGCATTCCAAATATAACAAAGTTGCACACATGATGCTACTCACCCCTACCCCAGAACCCCCCCTCCCTCAAAACAATTAATATAAAGATACTCTAATGTAACTATTTTTCTTTCTTTGGCTTGGCTTCGTGGACGAAGATTTATGGAGGGGTAAATGTCCACGTCTGCTGCAGGCTCGTTGGTGGCTGACAAGTCCGATGCGGGACAGGCAGACACGGTTGCAGGGGGAAATTGGTGGGTTGGGGTTGGGTGTTGGGTTTTTCCTCCTTTGTCTTTTGTCAGTGAGGTGGGCTCTGCGGTCTTCTTCAAAGGAGGTTGCTGCCCGCCGAACTGTGAGGCGCCAAGATGCAAGGTTGGAGGCGATAACAGCCCACTGGCGTTGGTCACTGTGGCAGGTACCAAGAGATTTCTTTAAGCAGTCCTTGTACCTCTTCTTTGGTCCACCTCTGTCTCGGTGGCCAGTGGAGAGCTCACCATAGAACACGATCTTGGGAAGGCGATGGTCCTCCATTCTGGAGACGTGACCCACCCAGCGCAGTTGGGTCTTCAGCAGCATGGATTCGATGCTTGCGGACTCTGCCAGCTTGAGTACTTCGATGTTGGTGATGAAGTCATTCCAATGAATGTTGAGGATGGAGCGGAGACAGCGCTGATGGAAGCGTTCTAGGAGCCGTAGGTGATGCCGGTAGAGGACCCATGAATCGGAGCCAAACAGGAGTGTGAGTATGACAATGGCTCTGTACACGCTGATCTTTGTGTGTTTCTTCAGGTGGTTATTTTTCCAGACTCTTTTGTGTAGTCTTCCAAAGGCGCTATTTGCCTTGGCGAGTCTGTTGTCTATCTCTTTGTCGATCCTTGCATCTGATGAAATGGTGCAGCCAAGATAGGTAAACTGGTTGACCGTTTTGTGTTCTGTGTGTCCGATGGAGATGTGGGGGGGGCTGGTAGTCATGGTGGGGAGCTGGCTGATGGAGGACCTCCGTTTTCTTCAGGCTGACTTCCAGGCCAAACATTTTGGCAGTTTCCGCAAAACAGGACGTCATGCGCTGGAGAGCTGGCTCTGAATGGGCAACTAAAGCGGCATCGTCTGCAAAGAGTAGTTCACGGACAAGTTGCTCTTGTGTCTTGTGAGCTTGCAGGCGCCTCAGATTGAAGAGACTGCCATCCGTGCGGTACCAGATGTAAACAGCGTCTTCATTGTTGAGGTCTTTCATGGCTTGGTTCAGCATCATGCTGAAGAAGGTTGAAAAGAGGGTTGGTGCGAGAACACAGCCTTGCTTCACGCCATTGTTAATGGAGAAGGATTCAGAGAGCTCATTGCTGTATCTGACCCGACTTTGTTGGTTTACGTGCAGTTGGATAACCATGTTGAGGAACTTGGGGGGGCATCTGAGGCGCTCTAGTATTTGCCAAAGCCCTTTCCTGCTCACGGTGTCTAAGGCTTTGGTGAGGTCAACAAAGGTGATGTAGAGTCCTTTGTTTAGTTCTCTGCACTTTTCTTGGAGCTGTCTGAGGGCAAAGACCATGTCAGTAGTTCCTCTGTTTGCGCGAAAACCACACTGTGATTCTGGGAGGACATTTTCGGCGACACTAGGTATTAGTCTATAAAGGAGAATCCTAGCGAAGATTTTGCCTAAAATGGAGAGCAACGTGATTCCCCTGTAGTTTGAGCAGTCTGATTTCTCGCCTTTGTTTTTGTACAGGGTGATGATGATGGCATCACGAAGGTCCTGAGGCAGCTTTCCTTGGTCCCAGCAGAGCATGAAAAACTCATGCAGTTTGGCATGGAGAGCTTTGCAACCAGCCTTCCAGACCTCTGGGGAGATTCCATCCATACCTGCTGCTTTGCCACTTTTCAGTTGCTCAATTGCTTTATATATCTCTTCCCGGGTATGGACCTCATCCAGCTCTAGACTCAGGGGTTGTTGAGGGAGCTGGAGCAGGGCAGTTTCTTGGACTGAGCGGTTGGCACTGAAAAGGGATTGGAAGTGTTCTGACCATCGATTGAGGAAGGAGATCTTGTCGCTGAGGAGGACCGCTGTCTGAGCTGCGCAGAGGGCTTTGGGCTTGGGGTGAGGGGCTGTACACAGCCTTTAGAGCCTCGTAGAAACCCCTGAAGTCGCCGTGTTCTTGGAGGCTGCCTACAACTGCAAGGTGGACTTCGCTGAGAGCGGCTACGTCGATGTCGAGTCTAAGGAGTTCATGTGCGATGCGGGCAGACCGACGTTCAGGTCGGTGGCTGTCAGCCTTGTCTAGCATGGTTCTGATGTTCCAACATGCTTGCTTGAGTTTGTGTGCATCTTTTGAGGGGGAGGACGTGGACCTATCCTCGGGCCTGCGCAAAGGAGCTTTTAGGTGGAGTGCAGTGTGCGCAGTACTGGCCCCACCCTTTACACCCATGGTTCGTGTGCCGTGGCCAAGCAAGCTGGGACGTGGCAGCGAGGTCCTTGGGTCGTAGGTTTTATATCGGAGTGACCTTCTCCTATGCAGGTTGCTTAACTGGGCTGAAGAGGCCTGCCTCCCCTTTTAGGTTGAACCATTTCTGGAGATCTACAACCGCTGTCCCCAGTTATGGAGTGGTGCGCCCTGGAATCGGCCTGCGTGCGTTTACTCCTGCCGCGGCCGAGTAAAGTGGATGCAGCATTGGTTGAGAATCAGAAAGAACGGAACGGGTTTTACACGTGGACGGATGGAGTATCACATTCTTTGAGGCCCGAGGACCCGCTGCCGCCCGGGGGGGGCCCGAGGTCCTGCCTGAGTCCGCCTGAGGTAACGGTCGCATCACGGGGAGAGATAGCCAGCCGAGACCGGGCCTGCCCACACTGCTGCCCGAGCACCGAACACAGGCTGCCGTCGCCAGGCAAACCCCGGCAGCCCACACAGCCCGACTGTTGGCAACCGAGCCCCAGGCCAGGAGCGGTCAATGAGAACTATTTAGTGTATTTCAGATTTTAATACACACCTCAAAAACCAATAGTCTAAACACTAACAACTGTGAACTCCATTGCAGAGTTCTCTCCAGTCTTTAAAAAAATTTCTACTAGAACTTTTCTTTCTGATCCTCAATGTAACTATACAAATATAGAAAAAGAAGAAAATAGGAAGTTGTAGGATTACACAGAGAGATGCTGTCTAACACAAATATATAAAAGTTTTTCCTTGCAGTTCAGAGGAGAATATCACAGGTCTAGAGATGTAGAGAGGACCTTATTACAAATTAGGTCCTAATATTTGGGTGTACGGGCACCAAATTTGAAACAACGTGTAGTGAGGTTGCTATGACTACAGCTGGACTATTGCTCTCAGTTATAGCCCTAAGGCTGTAGTTCGAATCTGCTGGAGGAGAAAGACACATGCGGCAGGAGAGTGTATTCGACACTGGGTTTATTCAGTGGCAGCCGGGGCGTGGATTGAGCGGTCCGGCTGCCGATTGGTTACCTCGGATGCCCTGGCCCCAATTGGGACCCCCTGCGATCCACCGACAGTGATTGGCCAGTTTCACCGCTCTGCCGGCAGCCTGTGGAAACAGGTGTTTCAGCCCGCACGATGCTTTGCCGGTCGCCGTGTTCGACGGCCATTTCCTGTATCAGCCCGAGGCGCAGGCCACTACAAACATAACATATTCCTCAAGCTATATATGATTTTTTGCAAAGGTATTCAACTTTGAATTTCTACGTGCCATCTTGGCATACCTCAAGGTATATCAGATTTCCAAGTGATTGCAATATATTTCCTCGCTAACGCTAACTTAACAAATTCCAATTTGGTATATTAATAATTTTAATTTAGATCTTGTTCCTTCAATATTCCCAAATAAAAATAGATCCGGAGTTTGCAGAAACACTGTAACTTGTTCCAAAAACTTTTGTAGATCTGCCCAAAATGATCTTCCATTAGGACAAGACGAAGTTGAACACAAAAAAAGATCCTACACCTTCACCATACCTAAATCATTGATCCGATAAATCTGTTTTCAATGTGTTCAACTTCTGTGGTGCAAGATATAACTGGGGTAAAAAGTTATATTGATCTAATCCTTTTTTTCTTGTCCCATTGACCTCCACCCAGTCCATTGCCCTCCATACCTCTCCCATCCATGTACCTGTCCAAATTATTGTTAAATTTTAAAATTGAGCCCACACTCCCCTCTTCAGCTGGCACCTTTTTCCACAATCCATCACTCTCTATGTGAAGAAGTTCCCCCTCATGTTCCCCTAAACATTTCCCCTTTCACCCTTAACCCATGTCCCCTGGTTTGTATCTCACCAACCCATCAATCCCATTTACCCATGCCACCGGCAGACAAGAAAGACGCATGTATCGGGAGAAGGAGTGAGAGTCTTAAGAGGGGTGTGCAAGTTTTTTTACACACAGATGATGGGGGCCTGGAACAGGCTGCCATGGATAGCAGTGATATCAAATCGACACATGAACGTGAAGGATGTGGGACATTTGAGCACTTTTCAGTTAGGGTCTGTTCCTGAACTGTTGTGTGTTCCACAAGGCTGGTTATTTAGTCCAATTAAAACTTGCTTATCAATGTGCATTCACAGAGCTTGAAATCGAGTAGCGTTGCCCTTTCCCGGAATGTTCCGGACATCGTGTTCCCAGGCTTCCAGCCGGAAAGCAACGGACAGCTGAGACGTCACAAGAGAGATTGGGTGATTCCACCCATCAGTGTTCCCGAAAACGCCCGCGGCAACTTCCCGCAAGAATTGGTCAAGGTAGGTGTAGACATGGGGGGGATGCTGGCAGGTTGGTAGTGGGGGCAAATGTGCAGCCAGAAACTGACTGTCGGTGCTGGAGTCTGCGCCAGCAAACAATCTGCTGGAGGAGCTTTATTGTCAAGTAATAAAACAAAAGTAATATTACACAAAATCACCTTTAGTGTTCAATAAGGCAGACAAAGATTCACCATTAGTATCTCCCTTACAGTCAGGGAAAGATGAACAAAAGAAAGAGTCACTGAGTGACCATGCAGTCACCTCCAGCACGCCTGCAGCCTCTGCAGGTGCACAGATGCCTGTTTGATTTGTTACGAGTCCAGAGGACCCCAAAACCCAGCAGCAATAGATATTCACCAAGACAAATGGTTACTTCAACAAAAGTTACTTTTAATTTTCTTTAAACATAAAAGCAGGATCAAACTTTAACTTATTACTATTAACTTAACCCCCTTCTAATTCTAAGCATGCATGTATGTAATGTGTATATGTTCAGGAAAGTTCTTTACTATAAATAGTCCAGTTCTCCAAGTTCACTTCTATCAGGCAATTCTTATACTGTGCACGTAATTTAACATTTATGAATTTTCACCAGGCTCTGGTGCTTAAAGTTAAATGGTTACCGACTGCTCAGGAAGGTTCAGAGAGAGATTTGATCTCCAATCAGTCACTTCAGTGTCTTGCCGAAGAAACTTTCCCCATCATGGGTTTTCTAAATGATAACTTCTTTTAGGTCACCACAGAATTCCTCTTCCCTTATTTCAGGGGAAACACTCTAGCCAGCTATTTCCTCTTGTAAGGACCACAAGGGTTTTGAACAGGCTGAACTCACAACCTATCTTCAAAATGGGGTTTTTGAACAAGCTTCCAGCTCACCGTGTTGCAGCCTCAATTGCTACTGTAGATCTGACCCTCCCTCTCCCACCCCCTCTCATTCTCTCCAAAAGAGAAATCATCTGTTTGTTTTTCCTCTGCTTGTAAAAACCAGAACACCTCCCCAAGGCTCCAAATCCAATCCTTGAAAGATCTTATCAGCACTTTGAGCCTAGACTGTTTATTTGCACCAGCTTTTGAAATTCCTTCCAAAGCAGTTCCATTTTCTCTTGTAAAGCCACCGATACCCTAATGTCTCACTTTCATCAAAGCTCTTGCATTTTAAATGAGATGACTTTTGTGAAGTGTTAATCTGTTTGTGTGACCTACACACTAAACCCCCCACAATCTATCTCTTTTAAAAACATATTTATAAATAATATATAATATAACCTGTAACAGATCTATCGACAACCAGAGCTCCAGATCCAAACCTCTGACGAGGGCGCCCTCAGCACCTTCTCAAATCACTGCTCCTATGCCGGGTTCTCATGAGCTAGTCTCCAGGAGCCTGCAGCCCGCGTTGAGTTCCTCGCCCCCAACCTGCTGTATGCGCCCTTCAGCTGGAGAGCCCCTTGTTGGTCTGCCACTGTGGTCACCGTCCTTGAGGTCGACTTCTCCTTCTCGAGGGTGGGGTAAGGGCGGTGTTCACCCTGCCTCTGGTGCCCAGTGGATGTTCTCTGTTCCCCCCCCCCCACCCCAGAGCCTGCAACCCTTTGAGACCACTGATGAACACAGGTGCCCAGACCCCGTGTTCGCAATGGGTCGAACAGCACCAGATCAAGCAGCAAGGTCAAGCTTTTGCTGCCAGGTCTTGTGAGTGAGAAACTCCGCAGGTCACACAACATCCATAGGAAGTAAAAGGCACTTGATGTTTCCCTTCGTCGGGAATATGCAAAAACAGGTAGACGCCAGAATGGGGTGAGCTAACACTTCAGAAGTAGTTGGTGGATTGAATGGCAGGGCAGACTCGATGGGCTGAATAGCCTATTTCTACTCCTGAATCTTATGGATGCAGGTGGTACGGTTGAAAAGAAAGAAGCTGAGAAGTGAAGGGGGAAGAGGGTCAAGGGTAAGAGAAGGGAAGGGGCTGGGAAGCTGAGGAAGGGAGTATGGGAAGAGAGAGACTGGGGGAAAGGGTTAATGGAAATTGGAGACGTTGATATTAATACAGTCTGGTTGGCAAGTGCTGAGATGGGATATAAGGTTATCAGCGATGACTTCTCCTATTTCCGTTGTCCTGATCTTTGGTATCTCTGATGAAGGCCTGAAACGTCAATGGTCCTATTGATTTCCATGGAAGTGCCTGACCTGCTGAGTTCTTCCAGCACTTTATTGTGTGTTGTCCTCATTCACCGGCATCTGCAAACTTCTTGTTTCACTTCTCATCATCATCTCTGGAAGTCCCCACCAACCAGAAACTCGGTTGGAGCAGGTGAGATGGACCGCACACACCACAAGAGACGGTCCCGCAGAGTAAACTGGTCAAGGTCATTGCATCGTGGGAAAACAGGAGAAGGCCAGTCAGCCCTTTGAGCATACATCACCATTCAATACTATCATGGCTGTATAAGACATTGGTGAGGCCAAATTTGGGGGATTGTGTACAGTTCTGGTCCCCTAACTACAGAAAAGGTATCAATAAGATTTAAAAAAAAGTGCAGAGAAGATTTACTAGGATGTTGCCCGGACTTCGGGAACCAAGTTACAGGGAAAAGATTAAGCAGGTCTGGACTTGTTGAACCTTGAACGGCTCAGGCCCAAAATGTCAGTAATATATCTTTACCTCTTATGGATGCTGCGAGACCAGCTGAGTTCCTTCAGCATTTACAGGACTTGCCACCTATGCGACCTTTCGCATTTTTTAAAAAAATATAAAAATTGTCCTCTTACAGTGAAAGTAGTGGCCTTTCTATGGAAAAAACTGCCTCTCACGAGGGGCTGGCGGGGTGGCCGCCATTTTGTATTTGACAAATGATAACATGGATACAGTATGTTTCGATGTACATCCATTTCTGACCAGTCGGTCAGACGGAACACAGATATCAGTTGAGGAATATCTACTGTTTTTTGTACATTATAGCACAATATTTGCCCTTCGGCCCATGCTGTAAACTTAATCCACAACCACCTAAATCTTTGGTAACCTGCACATGTAACCCCTTATTTCTCTTACAACCATGTGCCAGTCTGAGTCTTTTGCCTGTCCCTACATACCAGCTCCATCAGTGCTTCTCTATCATCCCCAGTCTCCTCCCTATCTATCCCATCTTCACTTCTTAACCTCTTGCCCATGCTCCCCCCCACCCCAAACCTAACCCCCACCCCCACCCTTCTGCTTGCTTCCTTCCCATTGCGCTTTAGTCTCAATAGATTGTCTCAACCCGAGGCGGCGACTGACCATTTCTCTCCACGGGACCTGCTGAGTCTCCTGCTTCTCTCTGTGCAAGGCAATCCCGGTCACCAAGGGCAATAGGCGTGTGGGAACGCCATTTTGTGGATTCCCCTCTCACTTTGAACTCTATCCTGATTTGGATACTCTCTCTGCTCCTTCATTATTGCTGGTTCTGAATCGTGGAAGCCCCCCCCCCCCCCCCACTCAGGGGCACCAAAGAACCTTCGCCAGTAGGTTGAAGAGGTAATCTTTGAATGGGCTTTAAGTTTGAGCTTCTAGATGATGATTCCGTTTGGTAGGCCGCGGATGTGGCTGGTTAATTGAATGGGAGGTAGAGCCATTCTAAAATTGTTATGATGTGCGGTTCGACGTTGTAATTTATTGTAGTAGTACAGTCTTTGTTGGAGATCTGGGAAACCACTCCCCAAAACCCATCTTACAAGACAAGCTTTAAAGAAATAAGTCCTGATTTAAAATCAGCTCAGAAATCCATAACCCTGTCTGAACTGGGGAAGGGTTTGCAGTCCAAAACTGTTTATTGCATTCCATGGAAAGTGCCCAACCTGCTGAGTTCCGTGAGACTCAGGAGCAGAAGTAGGCCATTCAGCCCATCGAGTCTGCCCTGCCATTTCACTGTGGCTGATTTACTATCCTTTTCAACCCCATTCTCCTTCCTTCTCCCCATAACCTTTGATTCCCTCCCTAACCCAGAACTTATCTACCTCTTAAATATCCCCAATGGACTCAGGGGACCCACATGTACTGAGGGCTGCTGGAGACTGGCTCAAGAGAACCAAGTATTGGGACCTGGGATTTGAGAGGGTGCTGAGGACAAGAAGGGCTCCCGAAGGCTGGAGGCTTCATGATCGCGTCGGAGGTTTGGATCTGGAGCTTGTGTTGTCGATGAATCGGATGAATGTGTGGCTGCAGAGGCTGCAGGAGCCCTGGAGGCGAAGCCTCGGACCCTCAGTGACTCTGAAGGGACTCATTCTGCTTCTGCTTCTCTCGTTTGGGGCATCGGACAACGCTAATGGTGACTCTTTATTTGCCTTATGGCAGGTGGAAGGTAACCATGTTCTGTTCTATTACTTGTCAATAAAAGAATCTTGAAACGTGGAATAAGCATACAGTCTGAGTATTGAACCTGTGCAATTCACAAACCTGCTGGAGAAACTCAGCAGATCATGCAGCATCCACGGGAAGTGAAGGGTAACAAACTTTTCAGGCCTGGATCCTGATGAAGGGCCCATGTCCAAAAGGTGAACCTTGTCTGAACTCCTCCTGTGCAAAAACATCCCTCGTTAACTAAGGAGAGCAAGGCCTGCTCGTGTTTCAGCTGATGTGGACTTGCGGCCTGCTGTACTCTCGTAGAGCGAGAGGCTGTGGACAGTTGAACAAAGAGCTAGCAGGAGTGCAGTGGACCAAATGGTCTCCCTATTCTATATCACAAAAGAGGAATGCTACTTGTGGACTTTGTGGCTTGACTCTTGATAACTGGGTTGCAAAATTTAGAAGCTATTTTTACGGAGAGGCAAAACTGCTGTTTCCATAAAAATTCTGGAACGCCTTTAAGACTCCATTAAATTAAAACCTTGCATTGTGGTCTAACTAGTTTTATAGAGCTGCACATTACCTCTGGCCCCTATACACTCAAGGCCTCAACACTTATTCTAATGTCACATAATAATACTTTAAAAATATTACATACATGATATACTTTTTTACCTGCCTTAAGGAAAAGAGTCGCTATTGGTATTGATCTTAAATTTAGACAAATGTACAACACAATAACAGGCTTTTCTGGCCACAAGCTCATGCTGCCTATTAAGCTAGACGACCCCCCCACCCCCACACGTTTTGAAAGATGGGAGGAAACTGGAGCCCCCGGAGGAAACCCACGCAGACACGGGGAGGACGTACAAACTCCTTACAGACAGCGCAGGATTCAAACCCAGGTCATTGGTGTTGTAATGGCATTGCGCGAATCGCTGTGGCATTTCTGACAGTTGGAGAGAAAGAGAAGCGGAGAGGAGTTCCTTCAGAGGCACCGATTGTCCGTGGATTTGGCTCTGGCGCTCCCGCAGCCTCTGCGGCCACACAAAAAGTATAGGAAAGATATCAACAGAGAAGATTTATTCGAACGTTTCCAGGGTTACAGGGTCTAAGTTATAGGGAAAGGTTAAATAAGTTAGGCCTTTATTCTTTGGAGAAGGTTAAGAGGGAATTTGTTGTAGCTAAAGTGATCAGGGGTGTAAATAGAGTGGACGTGGAGAGGCTTTATCCTTTAAGAAAGGGGAGATACAAACAAGTGGGCCTGAGCTGAGAGTTAGGGGGCAAAAGTTTAGAGGAAACATGAGGGGGGACTTCTTTACTCAGAGAGTGGTGGGTGTGTGGAACGAACTTCCAGACAAAGTGGTGGAGGCAGGCTCGATATTAGCGTTTAATGAGAAGATGGATATGTATACGGACGGGAAAGGATTGGAGGGGTTGCAGATTGAGTGTAGATCAGTGGGGTTAGGTGGGAAAATGTGTTCAACATGGACTAGAAGGGCCAAGTTGGCCTGTTGCTATGGTGAAATGGTTATGCGGTTGGTTATAAAGCAGCTCAGTTGTGTCCCTGGTGCGTCTGAAGGGCAAAAGGGAGACGTAAAACCTGCATGTGTGGAAATCTCAAACAAACTAAGCTGCTGAGAAACTCAGTGGGTCAGGGAGTGTCCATGGAGTGAAATTATCAGTTGAGGACCCTTAGGTGAGGTGGAGTAAAGGGGGCCGATGTTACACATAAAGGGGAAAAAGAAGCAAGGGAGGAACTGAGAGATGAAGGCGGGAGAGACCAGAGAGAGCGGGGGAGATGGAAAGAAAAGTAAGAGCGGGTTGAGAGGAGAGGGAAACAGTGAGGCCAAACAGGGGTTATAATCTTCTTTCTTCTTCTTTGGCTTGGCTTCGCGGACGAAGATTTATGGAGGGGTAAAGTCCACGTCAGCTGCAGGCTCGTTTGTGGCTGACAAGTCCGATGCGGGACAGGCAGACACGGTTGCAGCGGATGCAAGGGAAAATTGGTTGGTTGGGGTTGGGTGTTGGGTTTTTCCTCCTTTGTCTTTTATCAGTGAGGTGGGCTCTGCGGTCTTCTTCAAAGGAGGTTGCTGCCCACCGAACTGTGAGGCGCCAAGATGCACGGTTTGAGGCGATATCAGCCCACTGGCGGTGGTCAATGTGGCAGGCACCAAGAGATTTCTTTAGGCAGACCTTGTACCTCTTCTTTGGTGCACCTCTGTCTCGGTGGCCAGTGGAGAGCTCGCCATAGAACACGATCTTGGGAAGGCGATGGTCCTCCATTCTGGAGACGTGACCCACCCAGCGCAGTATATAAACTCAGCAAAATCAGCGTTCACACCATCGAGGCTGACCAGGGGGAATATGATGTGTTGTTTCTCATGTTCACATTTGTCCTCACCCTGCAAATGAAAATGAGACTTTCTCATCTCTTTACCTACTCCTCGTCTCTTTAACTACACACCCCTTGGGCCCCTGCACCCCCAATGGTCTCTCACTCTTCTTGCCTCTCCAAGGAGCTGTTGTTGGCTTCAGGAAGGGAAAACCAATATTTAGTGTAGTGGACAGAGCCTCGGACATCGAGGGCAAAACCCCATCATCAAAAACATCTAACAGGGAGAGCAGCAGCGATCATCAAGGACCCCCACCACCCAGCACATGCTCTGTTCTCGCTGCTGCCATCAGGAAAGAGGTGTCGGGGCCACAAGACTCGCACCAGAAGGGTCAGGACCAGCTGCTCCCCCTCCACCATCAGACTGCTCAACGACAAACTCAATCAGGGGTTCATTTAAGACTATTGATTTTTTTTTTAATTCTCTCTTCATTGCAGTGTCAGTTTGTTTACATTTCTTTATTTGTTTAGATGTGTATGTTGTGTACAGATTTTTTTTGTACTACCAAGAAGTGGTAATTCTGCCTCGCTCACAGGAAATAGAAGGAATCTCAGGGTTTTATGTGATGTCCTGTGTGTACTCTGACAATAAATCTGAAATCCCACCATTACCTTCCTCCCTCCCCAGCTTCTTTCCCCCCCCCCCTTTCATATGCGGAATATATTAGCCCCAATAAAGGGACCTGCCCCAAAACGTTGACTGACCATATATACCATGGATGTTGCCTGACCCTCAGAATCCCTCCAGCAGCTCGTTGCTTGCCGAAGGATTACATTTGAGTTGAGGGTTCCAGAGGTGGCAGCTGCCTTTCCTCTGACCTGGCAGGTGCAGACTTTGAGCTCCACTCATTCAAGCCTGGCCTCGTGCTCCAGTGTGGGTGGGATTGGTGGAGTGCTGCACCGTCTTTTGGGTCAACCGTGGTTGATTAATGGAATTCTCAGGAGAACCTGAGACTAGAGGGAATGAGGAGAGGAGTTAAGAAGGGGTGGGAGAGATGGTCTTTGCTGAGAAGGTGGTGGAGGATAGGGTTCGGAGGGATTCGCAAGGTGGATTCCTGGAATAAAAGGGTTTTCTTGTGAGGAGCATTTGGCAACTCGTGGCCCCTCCTGGTTGGAATTTAGGAACATGAAGGGATCTCATTTCAAATCTTGAATGGTGTAGGCAGAGTAGATGTGAAAAGGTTGTTTCCCACAGTGGGAGAATCTGGAACAAGAGGGCACAACTTCAGGATTGAAGGGCGTCCACTTAGAACAGAGATGTGGAGGAACTTCTTCAGCCAGAAGATAGTGAAACTGGAATTTGTTGCCCGGGTGGAGGCCAGGTCAATGGGTGTATTTAAGGGAGAGATTGATAGGTTCTTGATAGCCAGGGCATCAAAGGTTATAGGGAGAAGGCCAGGCAGTGGAGCTGAGTGGGAGAATTGATCAGCTCATGATGGAATGGTGGGGCAGATTTGAAGGGCTAAGTAGCCTATGTCTGCTCCTCTGGGGGTCAAATGATAAGGACGTGGATTGGAGGGGTATGGACATGCTGGGCCAGTGGGCCTATTTCTGTATGTGGGAAGCTACAACTTCAAGACCTCTGAGGGTGAGTTTGGAAGAAGAGAGAGAATAAAGGAGTCAAAGATTGGACCAAATTAGTTGGCCATTGTCTTTTCACATTATATTAGTCATAGAGTATGGCCCTTCAGCCCAACTTGTCCATGCTCTTGCTGATTGAGTTGGTCCAATTTGCCCGCATCTGGCCCTTATCCCTCTCAACCGATCGTCTGTGGACCTCCTTTGTGCCTGTAGACTCGTTACAAGCGGCCACACAGCCAAGACTGTAACTGGTGTAATGAATGCAAAACTGGGTTGTGAAAAGAAATTATACTTTTCAAAAGTCGTTCCCACCAAAACAAAAGGGAAGTTCTATCACTGGTTTGGGTAGATTACGAGATATAGGAGCAGAGGTAGGCCCATCAGCCCATCGAGTCCGCTCCACCATTCTAATCATGAGCTGATGCATCCCCCACTCAGCTCCACTCCCCGGCCTTCTCCCCTCTCAACATTACATACGTGCTATTCTTCTGGAATTAAATGCCAAATTGCATTCACCTTTTTCACCACCGACTCAACCTGGAGGTCAACCTTTAGGGCATCCAAACAAGGACTCCAAGTCCCTTTGCATTTTCAATTTTCTCCCCATCTAAATAATAGTTTGCCCGTCTATTTCTTCGACCAAAGTGCATGATCGTACACTTTCCAACTTTGTATTTCATCTGCCACCTTTGCCTGTTCTCCTAATCTATCCAAGTCTCCCTGCAGCCTTTCGGTATCCTCAACACCACCTCCCCTACCACCTATTTCGGAATCATCTGCAAATTTAGGCATAAAGCCATGTCAAGCACCATCCATGTGTGGAAATGGTCGGACTGCATATGGGGTTTGGACCTTTTGGTTTTTTTTAAACATACAGGCCCTTTAAGCCCACGAGCCCATGCCACCCCATTACACCCAGTTTATCGACAAACCTGGTATGTTTTTGAAGAATGGGAGGAAACCGGAGCACCTGGAGGAAGCCCACAAAGACAAGGGGGGGGAACCTACAAACTCCTGACAGACAGTGCTGGATTCAAACCCTTGTGGCTGGTGCCATAACAGCATTGCACTAACTGCTAGGCCAACCAAGCTGACCCAAATCGGAATACCATGCCTCGTGCTGCATGCCAAGGCTTCGCAAGTAAAAAATGACTCAAACTTGCCATCCCATTTCCAACCTGTGGCCCATTGGCTTGCGTTCAGGGGTACATGCTAAGCAATAGTGATCTTCTGGTCTATGGATGGAAGAGAGATTGAGAAGCTAACCGCTACACTCCCAAATCCCTTTGCACCTTAGAATTTACAATAAAACCATCAACAAAACTTTGAAAGCACATTGCTGTCTATAAAGCACTGTGTGTCATAGTGAATTAAACATTGCGTCTGGTTTCTTGGAACACTAGATCCGGTCAGATCGAGACAACCACCGGTCGTTGCGTTACAGCGTCACAGGATCAGGGGCCGACCAGCCGCCGACTGGGATTTTCAGCATCGACCCCATCTCCGGCCAGCTCTCTGTTACTCAGCCCTTGGACCGGGAACAGTTGTCTACGTACCATGTAAGTTTCAACGTTCTGGAGCCGTGGCAGGAGTCCGTACCGGGAATTGGTCCAGAGTGGGAAAACGTGATTCTACCTGGCAAGTTGCTGAGATCCAAGGGGAATTCTTATTGGATGGGGATGAGAGGATCGGGTCTGAGGAAGAGCGGCCCAGTGGGACTGTTTCAGAGCCCTCTTGAGAAAGGACGTAGCGGGATGAGGTTCATTTTAGAGCTGAATTCTCAATGGTTCCATTCCAGGAGTGGAAATCATACACCCATCAATCAGTCTTTCAGAGTTTTTTGATAGTACCCTGATGGAAAATCCAAACATTTCTGCAATCAATGTTGCTAAATGTTTGGAATTAATGGGAACTATCTTTATTTATTTATTTATTTTTAAAATGTAGGCATACAACACAGTAACAAGCCCTTTTAGCCCACAAGCTCAATTGACCTACAATCCCTTGTATGTTTCAAATGGTGGGAAAAACCCATGCAGACATGGGAAGAACGTACAAACTCCTGACAGACAGCGCGGGATTCGAGCCTCAGCCCCAGTCGCTGGTGCAGTAACAGCGTCGCGCTAACCATGCCGCCCCTAACCGTTCCTGATGTGGTCTGCTCTTTCCTGACCGGTGTTGGTTTTGAGTTGATCTTCGGAGCTCTTGTGAATTATATATTCCTGTGATTTTTCCTCTACAGCTCCGAGCTCATGCTGTAGACCTAAATGGGAATCAGGTGGAAAATCCCATCGACATTGTTATAAATGTCATTGATACGAATGACAACCGACCCAAGTTCCTTCATCCACTCTGGAATGGATCTGTTCCTGAAGGTTCAAAGCCTGGTAAGTTTACCAATGAGCATTGTAGAGCAGAGAAACAAAGGGGTATAGGTGTATCATTCCATAAAACTGGAGTCAAAGGCAGAAAGGGGGGTGCGGGGCAAAGGCATCAGCCATGATGCCTTCATTGGTCAGGACTTCGAGTACTGGAGCTGGCATCTATATGAAGCCCTGGTGAGATCACACTTAGGGTATTGGTCACACTGGACAACAAATCTTTTCAAAAGGTTTGCTTCCTGTTCAAGATGAACACAGAGATAATTTCAGATCTGCTGTGTCATGTAGGATGTTGGAGAAGCATTAAATTAACTTTTTATTGAATTTAGCATATTTATTCAACTGACCGAAAAATATTTTCCCACTGATTTTCATTTGTGCTCAGCATCTGATGCCTCTTGTGTCAGTGTCCAACAATAGTCGGCCAGCATTGATGGATTCTAGTTGCCCTGATACAGCTTTTCCATGGTCGCAATGTCCTGGTGAAACCGTTCACCATGTTCATCACTGACTGCACCAAGATCAGCAGGGAAGAAGTCCAAGTGCCCAGACCCATGGTCCACTGCTCCCCCGAACCCCGCGACTCTCGTCCACTGTTCCCCCGAACCTCACGACTCTCCGGGTCCGCTGCTCCTCCAACCCCCGAACCTCTTGGCCTGCCTTTTCCCCAACCCTGTGACCCTTGTGCCCTGCCTCTCCCCAGACCCCATAGTCCTCATGGTAAACCGCCGAATCCGAGCACCGCCCTCTGAGACGTGGACCTCAGCGGGTCTTCAACGTTTCAAACCTCTCCCTGGTGCCAGCTCTGTTCTGTGCGGAGCCATTGGGTGGGACCCTGCGGAGGAGGGATACCCTCCCGGTCCACAGCAGGTCTCCTGTTACTGACATCCTGAGCTTGTGTTTCAGGGCAGAGGGATCAGCTCAATTATTTTCCCGTTAATTATATTGCTGATTCATGTTTCCCATTCTCCTCCTCAGGTACCTTTGTAATGACTGTGACTGCAATTGATCCTGATGACCCCAACACAGCCAACGGCATATTGAGATACAAGATCCTCTCCCAAACACCGAGCAGCCCATCGCCAAACATGTTCACCATCAACAATGAGACAGGTGACATCATCACAGTGGCAGCCGGCCTTGACCGTGAGGTAATGTGTGCATCTCAAAAACGCTGAATAAATATCTGCAGTTTAAAGTCTAATGTTTAGGCTTAAATTTATTTGCAACGAGGACCCACCCAACAATCCTACAACTCCTGCGCATCTTTAGAATGTAGGTGGAAACCAGAGCACTCAGGGAAACCCACACCGACATGGGGAGAACATACAGACATTGCTGGATTTGCACCCCGGTCCTGATTGCTGGCGCTGCAACGGCGTGGCGGCAACCACGAGGCCAAACTTGCCACTCTGTGCTGTACGGTTCTAAATCAGGTTCCAGGCATGTACCTCTGAAGATGGAATGTTGCAGGAACAATGATAAAGGTATTGGGTGGTATTTAGACTTTTCGCCCATGGAAAAAGAGTGCTGGCTGTTCACCCTGTTAGGCATCAGCTCACCTCTTGTTTCAGGTGACCTGTTCTCCAATCCAGGCCACGTCCTGGTAAGTCTCCTCTGCACCCTCTCCAAAGCTTCCACATCCTTCCTGTTGTGAGGCAACCAGAACTGATCATGGTGAACCACTGCAATCCTTGTTGTGAAGGTACTCCCAGCAGTGCCCTCTTGGATGGTTCCAAGATTTAGATGTAGCTATTGTGAAGGGCCGATGATATATTCCCAGTTAGGGAACCATGTGACATGCAGTTCCTGTACCTTGCCCTCCTTGATGGTGGGTGGAGTTCAGGAGGTGCCCTCAGTAGTCTGTGTGAGCACCTGTAGTGCGTATTGTGGGTGGCACTCAGTGCAGCCGCTCTAGCGGTGAAGGGAATCAATGTTCTGGATGATTGGGCTGCTCCAGGCCATGGATGGTTCAAAGTTGAAGATGCACTCGTCAATTGTGAAGTGTAGAATCCTGAGACGGCGGTTGAGACCAGGTCATCGGTAGGTTCAGAGCAGAGTGACACAGTTAGTATAGTGGTTAGTGCCACGCTGTTACAGCGTCAGCGACTGATATTTGAATCCAACGCTGTCTACAAGGAGTTTGTACGTTCTCCCCTCGTCTGTGTGGGTTTCCTCCGGGTTCTCTGGTTTCTTCCCGCTATTCAAAAGATACGGGTTGTAGGTCAGTTGGGTATAATTGGGCGTACGGGCTCAAGGTCCTTACGGGCTCAAGGACCTTACGGGGCCTGTTAACCCTGCTGTTAACCCTATGTCGGAGTGATAGGTTCCAGAGGGCAGCACGGTTCATGCAGTGGTGAGCGCGTGACACTATTACCAATGCCAGTGACCCGGGTCCAAGACTCTCTAAGGTTATCCCCGTATCTGCATGGGTTTCCTCCCGACGCTCCAGTTTGCTCCCACCGTTCAAAACCCACGGGGAGGTGGGGGTTGTTAATTGGGGTAAAAGGCAGCAGGGACTTGAGGGCCAGATGGACCTGTTAACTTGCTGCACGCCTAATTTTTTAAAAAGTCTCGATTAGTGAAGGTGTTGAAGGTGAAATGGAGAAGGGAGGAGAATGGGCTGAAGAGGAAATATTCATCAGCCGTGATTAGAATGGCCAAAGACTGTTCAATGACCTGAATTATTTAAATGTAGATGTACAGCAGGGTAAGAAGCCCTTTTGGCCCATGAGCCCATACCACCTGATTGACCAGCAAACAGTGGGGACCACGGGAAAACTCCGCAGACATGGGCAGAATGTACAAACTCCTTACAGGCAAATTCCAAACGCAGTAAAGATGTTGCACTAACCACTATGTCATCCATGTCGCCCCGGTTGCCCTACCTGTGTTGCCACTTTCAGGGAATTGGAGAATCTTGAATACAGAGAAAGATTGAGTAGAACTGGGCCTTTATTCATTGAAGCGTAGAAGGTTGAGGGGGGATCTGATAGAGGTAGTTAAAATTATAAGGGGGGTAGACAGAGTAGATGTGAATAGGCTCTTCCCCTTGAGGGTAGGGGAGATTGGAACGAGGAGTCATAAGTTAAGGGTTAGGGGGCAAAAGTTTAGAAGTAACGTGAGAGGAAGCTTCTTCACTCAGAGAGTGGTGGCTGAGTGGAATGACCTTCCGGAAGAGATGGATGCAGCAAGGTCAATTTTATCATTTAAGAGGGTTGGATGAGTGCACTGGAGGGTTATGGACAGGGAGTGGGTAGGTGGGACTAGAGGAGTTTCACTCAAATCGGTGCGGACTAGAAGGGTGGGCCGAGATGGCCTGTTTCCGTACTGTAATTTTCTATGAATTATGGCCTTGAACCCCTTGACCACCTGGAAATGGTCCAACCAAGCTTTACCACAGGTTTAACAGTTTCCCTTTTTAAATTCTAACCCTTCAAAAATAAATAAATGCTTTTATTTTTCTGAGACACTTGCGTTATGTTTAAGTTATTCCACAGGGTGGTTGGAAAATTGCCATTTGCTATTCTCTTTGTCTCCTCAGCCCTGAAATCTGATCAATAACTTTGTAGGTGGGGACGGTGTTTGAAATATTCAAATAAAAAAAATCCTTGTGGCTATAGAAGGCTGGTTTGATTCCAGCTTTTAAAACACGCTAGCCTCCAGTCCTCTGTTCCTTTGTTTGTGAAACATTATCCCATGCTTGAGTAAGCTCGGGCAATTCTATATTCCCTGTAAGAAAGGAACAAATCTCTCTTTCCCTTGAGTAAACCATTCTACGACAGGGAGAAGCTGGTAATGCAGCTAATTCGCCTCGTCAGGTTGCTGGGAACAACTGAATTCTCTCCACAATGCTCGGAATTAATCGAACGAGGGCTTTGTTGTATTGAACAAGCAGCATTCTGTAAGATTTGCATTCCACCCCCGTCATGCCAGGACGTTGCCTGGAATGGAAAACATGTCACATGAAGCAAGGTTAATTTTCTCTTTGGACCGACCAAAGGAGACTTAATTGCAAGGCATAAGATTGTGAGAGGCAGAGATAGGGTGGACAGCCAGTACATTTTCTCAGGGTGACAGTAGCTAGTATCAGAGTACATCTGTGTAAGGTCAGTGGAGAAAGGTTTTCGGAGAGATATTAGAAGTAAGTTTTTTTTTACACAGAGTGGAATGCATTGCCAAGGGTAGTGGTGGAGGCTGGTATGATATTGACATTTAAAAGACTTTTAAATAGGCATATGGATGCAGGAAAAATAGAGGGTTATGGGTGTGAGGTAGGAAAGGATTAGACGGTTGTGGAGTAGATTCGCATAGGTCAGCACGACATCATTGGCTGAAGGGTCTGTACTGTACTGGTCTATGTAGTGCTGCACAAAGATTGGTAATTGCTTTGGACCAATGGTCATGGCCTTTGGATCAGAGCTAGGGTTGGTCATGACAACAGAAACTGGGCATCTGGGAAACTGCTTCTCTCAAAATCCCTGACCAGAGGCACACGAAATACTAGAACCCAGGGCAGAAAGGAAACCAAGCTGGGAGGAACTCAGAGGAGAAAAAGAATCTTCACATTTTTGGCCGGATGGAATCTTCATCGAGACGAGCTGAAGAGTTCCAACAGGTTGTCGACTTTTGTTTTCTCCCACTGATGCTGCCTGATCCACTGAGTTCCTTCAGCAGTTTGTCCTTTCGTTGTATTCTGTCTGGAAATCCTGTTTAACTATATGTAAGTTATGATGGGATGCCATATACATATATTCATTAGTCGGGGGATTGGGCTCAAGAGAGAGTGAAGAAAGATTAGGAGAGAGAGAGAGAGATGAGTAAGTTAGAGAGAGAGAATAGCAGGATATGGCCTGGATTAGAAAACTGGTTAGCAGATCCTGGGAATTTTCTCCTTGGACTGAAGAAGAATGAGAGGAGACTTAATAAAGGTCTTCAAAATTATGAGAGGCCTAGATGGGGTAGAAAGACAGCACCTTTTTCCCAGGCCAGGAGTAGAAAACACCAGAGGTCATCTGTGCAAAATGAAGGCAGGAAAGTTTAGGGAGATGTCGGGTTTAAGTTTTTTTTAGAGTTGCGGGTGCCTGGAATGCCTTGCCGGGGTGGTGGTGGAATCTGAATAATTAGAGGTAGTGAGAATGCTGAACGACCAAAGGAACTGCTCAACACTAACCATCTGAGACTCTCATATTCACAAAACAATATTATTTATTTGTGTATATGAATACTTGTCCTACGTGCATCTTGGCGCCTCACAGTTTGGCGGGCAGCAACCTCCTTTGAAGAAGACCGCAGAGCCCACCTCACTGACAAAAGACAAAGGAGGAAAAACCCAACACCCAACCCCAACCAACCAATTTTCCCCTGCAATCGCTGCAACCGTGTCTGTCTGTCCCGCATCGGACTTGTCAGCCACAAACGAGCCTGCAGCTGACGTGGACATTTACCCCCTCCATAAATCTTCGTCCGCGAAGCCAAGCCAAAGAGAAGTATCTGTATGTTTTGCACTGAGGACCGGAGAACACTGTTTCGCCAAGTTGTACTCGTACAATCAGATGACGATAAACTTGATTTAAGAGGCTCTTGGACTGGCATGTGAGTGAAAGAAAAACAGAGAGTTATGAGGTAGGGAGGGCTTAGTTTACATAGGTCAGCCCAACATTGAGGGCTGAAGGACAGTCGTGTTCTACGAAAGGTTGGGCAGGCAGGTATTTGGAGTTGAAGTAGAAATTTATCCTGTTTGAAACGTGATGAAGATTAACTATATCTGAGAAGATGAATTAATAGTCAAACAGTAATGAACAATTCATTGTAAGTGGTGCCTCTCTTCCGGGCAGTGTGCATGCCCCTGTGATGACACACACCCTTGATGGATGTGACTCGGCTGACATCTTTGTTCATGAAAGAAATTTAGTGCAGCTTCTGGTTTAAACCCTGCAGTTCAAAAGAGAGAGAAATGCTTGTCGACAAGGTGAAGTGTTCATTGAAAACTGCCTCCCCCCAGAGACCGTTTTTGCTCGTTAAGGGACAAAACTTGGTGTTAGTGATCTCTGTAACCTAGAAACTGGCACCTGACTGGTTCTGGCCTGGATGACGAAGCAGCTGTAAGACATCTTCTGGGCTCTTATCCAGGTATGGTGGCCCCTGGTGTTATTGATATGAGAGCTACCCATGGCCCATTCTAGGAACGTCGAAGCATTTATTAATGAGCATTCAAAGGACGTAACCTTAGACCGCTCTGAAATGCTACTTGGGGGAAGGGGAATGGTGATTTTTTTTTGTGTGTGTCTTGTGTGTTCTACGCTTCAATAAAATGAGGGTGTTAGCCCTTTGAATTTGACAAACATCACATTTGGAATAACAGGGGTTTTAAATTTCTGCACTCAGCTCCTGGGTGGGAATTTTACAAGCTCTCTGTCCGTGGGACAGCACTCCAAACAAACATTGCCACTCTCGGTGGGGGGGCGGGGGGGAGTGCCTCTTAATCTGGTCGAATCCTCAATTTTCCTCACAGTGAAGGAGGCTGTTCCATCGGCGGGAACTCTCAGAGCGAGTCACACGCAAAAGAGAAGCAGTCTGGCTTGAGGCAGGTCTCGTCGATGGGAGGGGGGGAGACTCAATTGATCCTCTCTGCCACTCTTATGGTCCGATCCATTTCTCTGTAGCAATCATACCACACTGTGATGCACCAGGCAGGATGTTCTCGGTAGAGCTCCTATAGAAGGCCGACGTAATGGCGGCCGGTAGCCTTGCCCGCTTCAGTCTTCTGAAGTGCAGTCGCTGTGGCGCCTTCCTGACAAGTGAGGAGATGTTAAGTGTCCACGATAGGTTACTAGTTAAATGGACTCCAAGGAACTTTGTGCTCTTCACTCTCTCTACTACAGAGTTGTTGGTGTTGTGTAGGGTCCTGGTCCAAAGCATCAACCTTTTTTCCCACCACGTATCCCACCTGAGTTCATCCAGTGGTTCATTCGACAGTTGGCAAGTTAAAGGATAGCTTTCCTGTAGTTATGTGACCAAACCAGCTGATGGTTCTATCCCACCTGCCTCTACAACCAACAATTTCTATCAATCAGAGGTCCTGATGTCTGCAGGAAACATGCTGGGCTTGAAGGTCCTCAATGCGAGGTCAAGGCATCTCAAGCAGGCAAGAAGCCTCAGCAATGTGTCTCCTGTTTTTGTATCTTCTGCCATTGGCTGGGGGCATCGTGGCAACAAATACCCTACTGCCACTGCCCCTGATCCTCCAGTGGCCAAGATTCAATCCCGTCCTCGGGTGTGGCCCGTCTGGAGTCCGCACCTTCTCCCCGTGACCTGAATTTCCTCCAGGTCCTCAGCCCTCCGACATGGTGGGGGAGGAGGGGGGGCTGGTAGGTTGAGTGGCTGCTGTCCCTAGGTGTAGGTGAGTAGCAACAGAATTGAGGTAATTGGGCGGTAAGGGATTGATGGACCTGGTGGGAGATGAGATTCAGAGGAATGGAGGGGGAGGGATGGCATTAACATGAACTTCTCTGGTTTCTGCTCACCTGCTCTCCTCTCCCCCTCCCTTCCCTTCCCCCTGTCAGCTCTCCATTCTCCTCTCTATTGACCCCCTCCCCTTCCTCACTGCTATGCTTCTCCACCCCCTGCCCTTGTGATGACACATTCCCCCTACCCCACCCCAACTTTTTTATTCAGATGGCATTTTCCATATCTTGATGAAGGGTTTGTGACATGGCTGATTTACCAACAAATGAAGAGTGCATTCACTAATTTCTTCCAGCACGCCATGAAGCCGACTTTCCTTTATTATTCACTAGACACAACATTGCATTCTTCGACTCCCTGAACACCACCCCGCTCAACTCCCTCTGACCTTCTCATCGGCTCATCACCACACTCTCTCTCTCCTCCCCCTGCATCTGAGACTCATCACCTGTGTACTGACACTCAATACATCCATGCACATGGGCTATTACCCTTGCGCGTTGCATCACCTATGTCATCAGTAGTGGCCGGTACCACTCCCGATGAAAGTAAGTATGCGACCACCCAAAATGTCGGTCATGTATCCTTGGCTAGAAAGGATACTGTTTGTCCTGAGTTTCTCCAGCATTATGTTTTAGTTGGTCGAGGACAAATGTGTGGTACAGGCGATGGGAATCGTTAATGTTCTAACACTTAGATACAAGTTTCTACATTTTTAAAATTTTTATTCACTCAATCCATCCCCTCCTCACTTCTCTTTTGCAGAAAGTGCCATGGTACACGTTGATAATCCAAGCGACTGACATGGAGGGAAGCCCAATGTATGGTCTTTCAAACACCGCCACCGCCGTCATCACCATCACCGACGTCAACGACAATCCCCCAGAGTTCACTTCTGCCACGGTGAGTATCATTTTTCCCCCCCCCCCCACCGCCTTCCCTTCCTCTTTGCCCCTTTTCTCTCCTCCCTTCCCCTCTCCCTCTGGACCCACCTTTCTCCGCCAGGCTCCGTGACAGAGATGGGATCGCGGGTCTGCCGAGATTCTGCGGCGATCCATGGGGCAGTCACGTGGGGGGGGGGGGGGGGGGGTTGAGGTTTGAAAGTTAAAGCAAGCTTTGAGAGAAGTAAAAAAGGAACCAAATAGGGCCAGTGCTCTCGAGGTGATTCGCATTGGATTAATGCCTTTGGAGTGAAGGGGCTTAGATCATTGAATTCTGCAGCACAGTACAGGCCCTTCAGCCCACACTGTTGTGCTGACCACCTAACCTACTCTAACATCTGCCTAGAGTTTCCCGACTCCATAACCCTCCATTTTTCTCAGTTCCATGTAATAAAAGACCCAATTGCCCCTTCCTCCAGCATCGTTGCCAGCAGCGCGTTCCATCCTTCCACCACTATCCTTCGGGAAAAACCCTTCTTTGATGTTCAACTTTGCCCTCCTGTCCTCTCCATGTCCAATTATAGCCTTTTGTATGTTGGTCTGTATTGCTCCCTCCCTCCCTGCCCTTTCTTTTAATTCACTCGCTTGCCTGCTTTTTATTCACACACTGAAGGGCAACACGGTCACCCCATCGCTGTTACAGCTCGAATCCGGCGACCTCTGTAAGAAGTTTGTACGCTCTCCCCGCGTCTGAGTGGGTTTCTTCCAGGAGCTACGGTTTCCTCCGAAAACGCACAGAGGGGTCGAGGTCTCAGCGGCACAGGCTCGTAGGCCGAGTGGGCCTGTTCCCATGCTGTATGTCTAAATTTAAAAGAGCTCAGGCCCGAAACATCCTTTACCCGCTGACGCTGCGAGACCTGCTGAGTTCCTCCAACGCTTTCTGTGGCTTCATGTTATTTAGAAATGCTTCTGCTTTCCTTTGTGTGGATCAATGTTTCAATCTTAACATCATAAACCCCCGCTTCCTTAATCTCCCAGGCCCTCCTGAAATCTCAAGATAATTGATAAATTCAGTGGGAAGTCTTTGTCGATATCTCTTGGTGAGCTTTAGATCTCAATTGTGGGATCAGATGGTTGGTGTCATTCCTCGTACTGTGTATTTATGATCTCCATAGGCTCAAGGGACTGGACAGATGGTTTTGTGTCTTTTCCTCCTCTGTGTATTGTGCCGCTGTCCTTGATGCTTTTCAAGGTTCAAGATTCCTTTATCATCATGTAATAATAAACACAATTTAGCCATACTGTCCATACAGCACGGTAACAGGCCATTTCGACCCACGAGCCCATGCCTCCCAATTTACACCCCTCATATGTTTTGAAGGGTGGGAGGAAACCGGAGCCCCCAGGAAAAACCACGCAGACACGGGGAGAATGTACAAACTCCCTACAGGCAGCGCTGGATTCGAACCCTGGTCCAGTCCTGATCAGTGGCGCTGTAACTGCCTTGCGCTAACCGCTACGCCAACCGTGCTGCCCTGTAGGCGGTAATAAAAAAGTGTAATAATACACGAAACATTTCAACTTCTGCCTGCCGTAAGGCAAACAAGGAATCGCTGTTAGTGTCGGTCGGCGTCCCCAAGAGAAAGCTTAACGTAAGAGAGTCCCTTCACCTCCAGCCTCTGGACCCACACAGTCTCCTGTTCCAGATCCGAACCTCTGACACGATCAGGAACCCAAGGCCCTTCTCGCCCTCTTGAATCCCGAGGGGGAGATTGTCAATAATTTTTTTTTTCCCCCGTGAGAAATGTGCTGATCGCCTCCTTCATGCGGCCACAGCTTTGCCAGAAATTGGCGAATCTTCAGGTGAGTGGGGCGCTCTGTGGTATTGGCGAGCCCTGCTGCTCAGTTCGAGGAAGCTGACGCACACCCATTGTCATTTTTTTTTGCATGTGAAGCGAACGCGAGCATCACGTGTTATGCTTTTTCGAAGTGAGGTTCCGCAAGCCGAGGGTGTTGATATTTCTCCATCTCTTTTGTGAACTGGCCCCGGTACAGGGCAGTTAACTTGAGCCGCGCTCCTGGGGCACAGCCCGAGTTTGGGAAGGGGGGGGAGGTGGGAGGTGGTCCTGGGTGGGAGGCAGGGTGCAGAGACACATTGCAGTGCTCGGAATGACCCGGTGTCATTCCATTGGCGTTTGTTAGTTTGGCGACAACCCAGGGAACGGTTCCTCCTTCCTCTGCTCACACAGAGAGAAATCTGATATCAGGTTTCATGAGCTAAATTTCATGGAACATCACAGCCTCTTCACCCCACAATCTTGTGCTGATCTATATAAAGCATACCATTTATACCGTTGTATAGGCCGATCCAAAGCTTAAAAATTTCCTCTTAAAATCGGGGCCGTCCTAGACACTGGGTCTAAAATTTGTACCTTGACGGCAAAGTTTCCACCGCCACCACCTTCCCCCTGGCTCAGATGAAATCTCGCGCGTGGCCCTTGAGTTATCAGCAAAGTCTCAGCGCTCTTTTGGGTCGTCCATCCGCCCATATCGACTGTCGTTGGTTCTGTAGAGGCTTTAAACAGGAGCCAACGGTGATTTATTTTTAAAACATCCAAATAAAATTTAAATCTTAATAAATGATAATTTATGAATTAAAATATTGTGATGTGCGGTTAAGTGCCAGATTTGGGGAGGGGATATACATATACTTGGTGTCCTGGCAATTTTCGGGGACCACCAACAAACTTGTGTCCTCTGTGTCCAGATTTTCTGGAACTGGTTTCGTACCCAACCACCAACTGGTTCATACTGGAGTTCAGACCGGGCACCCCCCTCGCCCCCCCAAACTGGATGGCTTTCATTAAAGCCCCCTCCGCCTCACTTCTTCCCCCAGCTCTGTCTCTCCCTTTTCCCTGTCTCCTTTCACACAGACATGATAAATTCTCCCCTCTCCCTTTATCCTATCCAATTAACTCCTTTATGTTGATCTAGATTCCTCTCCCAGCTGGCACTGTCTGTATTCTGAGATTTCTGCTTATTCCTTGAAGAAGGGCTTAGGCCTGAAATGTCTCCAGTAGATCTTTGCTTTTTATGGACACTGAAAAGACCAGCTGAGTTCCTCCAGCATTTTTATGTGTTTTTCGTACTGTAGTTTACCCATGGACCCAGTCCGGAGTGTATATTCTGAAAGGTTAAAAATGGCCGGAATCCAAAAGGTTAAAATAATCATGTATGTTACATTTTTAATGTTTTATCATGTGACAATGAAAGGAACATTGAACCTTGCTGTAAATTGGGAAAAGTTATACATGGTATGTTACAGATCAGCGTTTAATGAATGGTGGAGCAAACTTGAAGGTTTTTTTGTTAATAATTCAGAAGGTTTAACACAATTTATCGCTGTTATTTCTCTCCTGCTTGTAGTTTTATGGAGAGGTGCCAGAAAACAGGGTGGACGTCATCGTTGCAAATCTCACGGTGACCGACAACGACCAGCCCCATACTGCTGCTTGGAACACAGCTTACAGCATAATCGGCGGGGACTCCACGGGGCACTTCACTGTTCTAACCGATCCCGTCAGTAACGATGGCCTGGTGACCGTTGTCAAGGTGAGTGACGAGCCCATTGCTGTCAGTTTTAGCTACGCCCTTTGTTGCTTTGAATGGGAATTTGAAGGTGACAGCGTCAAGAATAGAACATGGAACATTCCAGCACAGTGCAGGCCCTTCGTCCCAAGATGTTGTGCCGACCTATGTAAACCTACTTCACAACACAATACAATCCTTCCCTCCTTCACACCCAGAACCCTCTATTTATCGTGCATCCATGTGCCCCAGCAATGAATGTATTCCAGCCACCCACAACTGTATAAAATAAAATAAACATGCACCTTACATCTCCCCTAAACTTTCCTCCCCTCACCTAATGCTGCTTGCACCCCAGGAAAATGGTGCTGGCTGTCTCCCCTATCTAAGCACCTCCTAATCTTATCCACATCTATTAAATCATCTTTCATATACAGATACTATTTATTCTCATGTAATAAAGCAGAAATGCAGTATTACACTAAATTGCCTTTGGTCTGACAACAATTCACCATTTGCATTGCTCAGCACCCCTTACAGTCAGAGAAAGAAGTAGAAGGGAATCCCTTCAGAGTCGCTGAGTGTCTGTGGATTCACCTCCAAGGCACCTGCAGTCGCGCAAGACTCCAGTTTAGTTCAAACCATCAGCAACCCAAGCCTAGATCCCAACCTCCGATAGGATCAGCACCCAGGGCTCTTCGGGGGCTCTCCTTGCCTATAACATTCTCTCGAATCCTGATTCCTATAGCTGGGTTCTTAACAGCCAGTCCCTCTTGACGCTCCAAAGAGAAAGGCCCCAGCTCGGACATCCTTGCTTCATGAGATACGTTCTCCAGTCAACAATCCTGGTAAATCTCCACTCTCCAAATCTTCCACATCCTTCATGCAATGAGGTGACTAGAACTGAAAGCAATACTCCATGAATGTGTACTTTTATTTGCCAAGCCATAGAGCAGGGAGGTTATGGCACCACTTTCGCTAGAGGAATTGAATTCAAGAGCAACTGTACCAGGTCCTGGTGAGGCCGCACCTGAAGCACTGTGCAGTTCTGGTCTCCAGACTTGAGGAAAGATATACTGGCCTTGGAGGCAGTCCAGAGGAGGTTCACCAATTTGGTCCCGGAGATCAACCAAAGGGTTGACCTACGAGAGAGACTAAGTCACCTGGGATTATACTCACTCGAATTCAGAAGAATGAGAGGAGATCTTATAGAAACATAAAATTATGAAAGGGATGGATAAGATAGAGGCAGGAAAATTGTTTTCACTGGTAGATGAAACCAGAACCAGGGGACACAGCCTCAAGGTTCAGGGGAGTACAATGGAGATGAGGAAAAACTGTCTTTCCCAGAGAGTCGTGAATCTGTGGAATTCTCTGCCCAGGGAAGCAGTTGAGGCGACATCATTAAACATATTTAAGGTTCAGTTAGATTTTTACATAATAAAGGGATATGGGGGGAAACGGCAGGTGGGTGGAATTGAGTCAATGATCAGATTAGCCGTGATCTCATTGAATGGCGGAGCAGCCTCGATGGGTCGGATGGCCAACTCCTGCTCCTGTTTCTCACGTTTGTCGCATGATGAAGGGTCCCGGCCTGAAACGTTGACCGTTACTTCTCCACAGAGGCTGCTCGGCCTGCTGAGTGCCTCCTGCGGTTTGTGTTGCGCTGCTGTATAAAACTCTGGATGGGTCACAACTGGAGCATGGGGTGCAGTTGTGGCCCTCACACTACAGGGCGTGACTGCGCGGGGGAGGGTGCAGGTCAGAACCCATCACCGTGGACCATCTCTCTTCATTGATATACAGGAAATCGGAGCAAGAGAATGCCATCAATCAAGTGAAAAGGCTGGCCTTTCTAAGTAATAACTATCACTCAAGCCAAACCTTCCCATATTTAGATACTTATTTTTTAATTCCTTGTTTTTATTTTACTGCCAGCAGAATACTAGTAATCTTTATGAATTGTGGGATCAACTCAAAGGGTCCAAGGCTTGGAGTTGAACCCAACCAGACACACTGCAGCATAGAAACAGGCCCTTCGACCCATCTAGCCTGTGCCGAACTGCCTCGTCCCACTAACTTGCAACCAGTCCATAGCCCTCCATACCCCTCCCATCCATGTACCTGTCCAGGCTTATATGTTGGCATCGAGCCAGCATTCAGCACTTCAGCTGGTAGCTCGTTCCACACTCTCTGCGTGAAATTGTTCTCCCCAATGTGTCCTTAAACATTTCCTCTCTCACCCTTCAACCATTTCCTCTCGTTCTTGACTCACCCAATCTCAGAGGAAAAAGCCTACCCACATTCACTCTGTCTTTACTCCTCAATTTCAAATGCCTCTATCAAATCTCCTCTCATTCTCCAACGCTCCAGGGAATAAAGTCCTAACCTGTTTAACCTTTCCCTGTAATGGAAAAGTGCTGAGATGATGCATTAAAAAAAAACCCACAATGCTTGAGAAACTCAACAGCTTACTTAATCAGTGTCTCTTTTGCTCAGATGTCTGCCGACATTTTTCCATGCCTTGTTGAAGGGTTCAAGGCCGAAACGACAGTTGCTATTTAAAGGTTACTGACCTGAGTTTCTCCAGCATTGTGTGTTTTTACTTCGGCCGTGGTGTCTGCAGATTTTCGTGTTTTACTTCTGAGGTTGTAAATGCAGGCTCAATTGTACCATTTAAGAAGAATTTGGATGGGTATTGGATATGGACTGGGCACAGGTCAGTGCGACTAGGCAAAAAAAAAATGGTTTGGCACAAACTAGAAGGGATCTTTTTTTCTGTGCTGTTATGTTCTATAGTAAATCAGTTCCAGATTCCTGGAAATCTCCTTGTAAATCTTCTCTGCGCTCTTTATGTCTTATTGATAGCTTTCCTAGTGGTAGTTAACCAAACCGCACACTACACCATTGGCCCTTACCAATGTCTTGCACAACTTCAACTGTTGTGGATTTGACGAGAGGGTTTGAGAAGATTTGCTGAATTCTCTCCGATTTGCTTCCCCATTGCCTTTGGGCATCAATTCCATTGGGATGAATAAACATCTCATCTCAGAAACCAACTTTTTAGATCAAATATGTTCCATTTTTTAAATGTTTTCTTTCAAACTCCCACCACGTAACTAACCCACAAAATAAGGTTCCTGAGCTGTCTGCATTCCCTGTTGAGTGAGAAATATTATCCACCTCAGTCAGGCACCACAAGATGTAGTGGGAGTAGAAATGGGAAATAACCATTTCAGCGACATGTAGCGGTTCGTGCCAAGCTATTACAGCGCCATCAATTTGGACCGGCGTTCGAATCTGGTGTTGCCTGTTAGGAGTTTGTCCATTCTCCCCGTGACCTGCATGGGTTTCCCCTGGGGCTCTGGTTTCCTCGATGTTCCAAGGACGTACGGTGGTTGGTAAGTTATTGGGTGCAATTGGGCAGCAATGGTTTTGTGGACACGAAGGACAATGGTTTTGTGGACACGAATGGCTTTCTACTGCACTATATCGTTAAAATGTTTAAAAAAAATAATAAACAGATGGTCGATTCAGGAGTTTGGAGCCCAGGTCCTTATTGAGCTGCAAAACCCGAGGAGCCAGATGGGCAACATCTGCTCCAGTGTGGCTGCCTATGTCCATTTCCCGGGGTTGAAGAATCTATAACCAGAGGGTGTAGGTTTACAGTGAAAGGGAAGACCTTTAAGACGGACCTGAGGGACAGCTTTTTCATTCATGGGGGCTCTGTATCTGGATTGAACAGCCAGAGAAAGGTGTGGAAGTGGGTATGGTTATACCAATCAGAGGACATTTGGGCAGATACATGGATAGGAAAGATTTACAAGGTTACAGGCCAAATATGGCCAAGAATTCCAACTTGGTCACTACGGGTGAGGAGGGCTGAAGGGCCTGCACCCTGCTGCAGGGTGCTACCTGAATCAGCTCTACTAACTCTTACATTGGTTCTCAATTCCAATGCCTCCCCCTACTTTCTATCAAGTCAACACAGAGGTGGCTTAATAGCCAGATGCACAAGGCCCTGATCCTCCCAGACGGCTGAGATGAACAAATCATTGTGGCAAAAGTTTTGCCTCCAATAGGTGCAGAAGGAGCCCAGCAGACAGCCAGAAATAGGCAGAATATTTCAGCAGGAACTCTCCTCATTGGGCCATTTTATTCAGGTTGGCCCAGGCCTGGATTTGGACACTAACCCTCTAAACCCTTCCTATCCATAAAGCAGTGTCTTTCGAATGTCAGAATTCTGCCCAATTCCTCTTCCATCTCATTCTAGGACTGCGTTACCCAAATGCTCCTTTTTGACATGCCCCCCTGCCCCTGAAATTGATCACTGCAACACTGCTTTACCCCATCCCTAAACAGCCCCAGCATTGTCCAACCCCCAAACCCATGGCGTTTACTCCCAACCCCCCCCCCCCACCAAAAAAAAAACTTCAGGAAGCTCTGCTTCATGAAAACAATGCTGTTGGTGTACAAATCTGGTGAGACCGCCCTTGGAGTGGTGTGTGCATTTCAGAGTTGATGCGGAGAATTTGGAAAGGATTTAACAGGATTATTTTGTAATGTTTCATTAAATATTGAGTGGTGTTTTCCACTACCATACCTGCGATTTACTGGAATTCCAAAGAGAATTATATAATTTATATGGCATAATGATTGAATATAAACTGTAAAATTGGTAATTATTGCCAAGTATTCAATTAGTGCTATTAAATATTGTAATTAATGCAGTGGGCGCTTGTGGTAAGAGATAAAATGAGGCACATTATCATCGCATTTATCTTTCCTCCTGTGACTGGGATCTTGCTCTGTGTGTTTCTGGGACTCTGCCTGTTTCATAAGGAGTTCGAGTTTTGAAGGCTTTATAGAAGATGTCAACTGCAAAGGCAGATGTGTCGACTGCGAGGGCCTTTCTCTTTGGATGAGAGGTGACTGAGGTCTCCAAGATTGTGAGGGGCTTACATCCAGCACATTTCTCCTGGCGTGAAAGCGAATGGCAGAGGACATGTTTAACGTGAGGTGAAGAAAGTTTAGGGGAGAGGCAAGTTTTCCATTGGGCGCCTGGAATGCTTTGCTAGAAGTGGTGGTGGAGGCTGGTGCAATAGGAACATTTAGGAACTCTTCAATAACTCGTGCATATAATTAAAAATACAGAGAGGGGGAAAGGTTAGATCAGTGGTTTTTTCCACTCACATCCCACTTTAAGTAATCCCTATGCCATCGGTGCTCTGTGATTAGTAAGGGATTGCTTAAGGTGGGAGGGAGGTTGAGAATCACTGCTCGAGACCCAATTGTTACTGAAAGATTTTGCTTAAGAAAAATGGTCGTTGGCCCATTTCCTTTGAAGTTCTGAAACCGTGCACATAACGAGTCGATTAGGGATGATTAAAACGGTGGTTTTCAAACTTTTTCTTTCCACCCACATCCCACCTTAAACAATCCCTTACTAATCACAGAGCACTGATGGCATAGGAAATACTTAGTGGGATGTGATTGGAAAGAAAAGGGTTGAGAACCACTGGGTTAGATTGTTGTGGGATTACATGGGTCAACCCAACATTATGGGCTGATGGGCCTATTCTGTGCTGTAATCGTTGATGTTCTACGGTACATTTCCGCATATCCGACGTTCCATTAACTGAAAAGTTCTTTCGGCGACAACATGGCAGCACAAGTTGGAAAAATAATTCGCCCAACGTCCTCATGGAGCTCTGATGCGCTGTTAGCGTCATTTTGAATTCGACAGAGGTCTCGTCTATTGTACAATGTCAACAAGGTCTGCAGATAGCACTGTCTTATTTTATAAGCAGAGATCATGTTTTTAGGTCAGAATTAAGCATAATTTCATACTCGAAAAACCTTCCATTGATTTTCTTGTTTAACCGCTGATACAAGTATTCTACTGATGCTACTTAAAGCCCTTATTCAGTTATCCAAAAAATCCAGTTAACCAAAAACCATCCGGTCCCAAGCTTTTCGGATATGGATTCCCAAGATCATCAATTTCCACTCTTTATAACTGTGCAACTCTATAATTCTTCATTTTCTTCTCCATTCTGGGTTCATTTACTGCAGTGTTTCTCGACCTTTTTCTTTCCATTCACATTCCACCTCAAGTAATCAAATAACCATCTATAGCACAGAAACAGGCCAGTTTGGCCCTACTCGTCTACTCCCACTGACCCGCATTTGGCCCATAACCCTCCCCATTTCTCCCTTCCATATACCTATCCAACCTTTCCTTGAATATTAACATCAATCTCGCTTCTACCACCACTGCGTATAGAAATTCCCCCTTGTGTTTCCCTTAAGCTTTTCCTCTTTTACCCTTATTTGAATCCCCCCCCCCCCCATCAGTGGAAAAAGCCTGTCCACAATGAATCTATCTGTCCCCCTCTATCAAATCACCCCTCAACCTGTGATTAGTAAGGGATTGCTTAAGGTGGGATGTGGGTGGAAAGAAAAAGTTTGAAAACCACTGTTTTAATCGTCCCTAATTGACTCGTTACGTGCACGGTTTCAGAACTCCAAAGGAAATAGCCCAATGACAATTTTTCTCAAGTAAAATATTTCAGTAACAATTGGGTCTAGAGCAGTGGTTCTCAACCTTCCCTTCCCACCCACATCCCACCTTAACCAATCCCTTACTAATCACAGAGCACCGATGGCATAGAGATTACTTAAAGTGGGATGAGTGGTAAGAAAGAGGTTGAGAACCATTGATTTACTGGCTAACATGCTAAACACAACTTCACTGTATCTCAATACGTGGGACAGTGAACAATATTGGATAGAAACAGGCCATTCAGCCTCCTGTGTCCCTGCTGACCAAGTGCAACCCATTTTCCATCACTTGGTACTCGACATGCTGTGACATTCGTTTGCTCAGATTGCGACTTGAACATTGCGAGATTGTTGTGTGCTAGTAATTCGTAGAGGTTGGAAAGTCCGTCCCCTCCATCCACTCAATATCCAAATTACGTTGCTTTAGGGGAGGGTGAAACCCCCATTCTCTTATAAGACCCATCCCACCCCTGACCATCCTCGCTGTTCCCACCTCCTGTCAGGAGAAAGATTCACAAGTGTCAGGTCACACACCACCAGGTTCTTTCACACTTATCAGGCTCGTGAATGAACCTCGCGCTTATATAATTACATAATGTTTGGGACAAAGACACTTTTTTTTCCTTTATTTGCCCATGTGCTCCACAGTTTGAAATGTTTAATCAAACAATTCACATTTGATCAAAGTTCACATTCTAGATTTTATTCAAGGTTACTTGTTTACATTTTGGTTTGACCATGTAGAAATTACAGCACTGTTCCATCATTTCAGGGCACCAGAATGTTTGGGACATTTGGCTTTGCAGGTGTTTGAGGACTCAGGTATGTTTAATTGCTTCATTGGTGCAGGTATAAGAGAGCTAGACTTGCTTCTAAGCTTCTGATCACCTTCAGAGCCTATAGTTGCCATTTTTCTACACGGGGGACCAGGGTTGTGCCCAATGAAAGTCAACGAAGCCATTTTGAGGCTGAAAAACAAGAATAGAACAGTAAGAGACATCGCCCAAATTTTAGGCCAAGGAAGACGCCCACTGCTGGTGATAGAAGAATTCTCATCATAACGAAGAAAAATCCCCAAACGCCTGTCCAACAGATCTGAAACACTCTCCAGGAGGCAGGTGGGGATGTGTCAATGGCTACTGTCCGCAGAAGACTTCATGAACAGAAATACAGAGGCTATGCTGCAAGATGAAAAGTACTAGTTACCCACAGAAACAGGGCGGCCAGATTACAGTTTGCCAAGAAGCATTTAAAAGAGCCTCCAGAATTCTAGAGAAAGATTGGACAGATCTGTGGACAGATTAGACCAAGATTAACCTGTATCAAAGTGATGTCAAGAGCAAAGTGTGGAGGCATAAAGGAACTGCCCGTAGTGAACTGTGAAACATGGTGGTGGGGATATTATGGCCTGGGCATGTCTGGCCTGCTAATGGCAGTAGCAAAATGAATTCTGAGGTGTATAGAAACATCTTATCTGCTCAGGTTCAAGCAAATAAATGCCTCCAAACTTCATCCTATAGCAAGACAATGAGGCCAAACCTGCTGTGAAAGCAACAAGAGCTTTTCAAAGCTAAAAACTGGAAATTTCCTGAATGGCCAAGTCAGTCGCCCGATCTAAAGCATGGCTTCCAGGTGCTGAAGAGAAAACTTGAGGGGACAAGACCCCAAAACAAGCAGGAGTTGAAGAGGGCTGCAGTAGAGGCCTGGCAGAGCATCACCAGAGAAGATGCTCAGCACCTGGTGATGTCGATGAATCACAGACGTCAAGCAGGGATCTGCAACAAAGTGCTAAACTCGACTACTTTAATATACATACCATTGCTGCGTCCCAAATAATATGGTGCACTGAACTGAGGGGACTATGTTTAAAAAGTGCTAAGTTGTCAAATCAAAATGAATGAATATAAATTCAGACAACAATACACTTTCTTACAACACTGATGTATAACCTACGGAGTCTGTTTTGCCACCCCCGAATGACCCAATACAATGGAGAATAAATTTATATCAATTATACAAATTCATAAAAACACAAGTCCCGGTGAGGTAGATGACCCTTGTGAAAAACTGAGAAAACCCCAGGTAGTTAAATAAAAGGGGTGGGGTGGTCGGGGACGAGAAAACGAGAGCCTGTCTGCGCCACGTCCCACTTCTTTAATCCCGATTGATTCCTGCTGGCACGGGTTATTTCATTCCGAAAGGATGAAATTATCGGTTTCAGATAGCTTTCCGCACTCTAATGGATGTGTCATGTTTCCTCCATAAATTTTAGGTGATTTTCTCCAGGGGAATGCAACTCTGCATTTCCGTGTTCCATCGTGTAATATTTGGTTAGGAGTCGAACTTCCAGAATTCAAATAACCTTGAATAAAATCAGGAATATGCACCTTAAACATGCATGTGCAACATGAGTCCGTGCCACCCAATTGACCTATAACCCCCGGTACATTACGAACGGCAGAGGGAAACCCATGCAGACTCGGGGAGAATGAACAAACTCCTTACAGACAGCGTGGGATTCGAACCCCCCCTCCCGATCACTGGTAACAGCGTTGTGCTGACTCCTTCACCAGTCGCGCTGCCCCATTACATGTGAATTGTTTTATTACAAACTTAGAACTGTAGAGCACAAGGGCAAATAAAGGAAAACACGTGTCTTTGTCCCAAGCATTTCCCTCCAAAGCTGAACACAATTAGCATCAATGGGAGAGAAAGAATGGTTGGCGTTTCAGGTTGGAACTCTTTGCCGAGGAAGAAATCTCACAATGGAGAGATCACGTAGACTAGGAATATGTGAAGAAGAGGTCCATGATGATGAGTGGGCAGGACAGGGTCCCTTGTTGCCTTTGCTCTATTCTTTCGGCCACTCTTTGCTGTGCTGTATTATGTCTGGGTTGAGTTGCTGAGCTGCTCGCAAAAGCGAGCTTTCTCGCTGCATCCTGGAGCCCGCAAATTTGAACTGAGCCCTTGCCTCTCTCTCTCTCTCTCCCTCCTCAGCCTATTGATTACGAAAGCAGCAGAGCTTTTGTCCTGAAGGTGACTGCGGCAAACCAGGTCCCCATGACCAAGGGGATACAACTCCCACCCCAGTCCACAGCCACGGTCTCCATCACTGTCATCGACGTGAACGAGAGCCCGCAGTTCATCCCCAATCCCAAGCTCATCCGGCAGGAAGAGGGGCTGCCCGAGGGAAAGGTGCTGACGTTCTTCACAGCAGAGGACCCAGATCGTTACATGGAGCAGACGCTGAGGTACACTAGTTCTGAGCGCAGGGCGTTCACCTGAGATGCAGGGCGGCACCCCGGAGGGGGGTGGGGGGTGGGGGGTGGGGGGGGCTGCTGCCTTTCTGCCCATGGTGGGACAGTCCAGGCCACAACTTCATGCGTTTTATTAAAACAGATGCGGAAGAATTTCTTCAGCCAGAGGGCAGTGAATCTGTGGAATTTGTTGCCACAGGCGGTTGTGGAGGCCGGGTTAAGGCAGAGATTGATAGGTTCTTGATTAGCCAGGGCATCAAAGGTCAGGCAGTGAGGCTGAGTGGGGAAGTGGATCAGCTCATTGTGGGGCAGAGTCAATGGGCTGGATTTCTGCTCCTATTGGCTGATGTTCTGATAAGGTGATGTTCCTCCATTTTGAAGGCGGCCTCGGCTTGCAGTGCACGAGGCCGTGGTCTCAGTGTGGCATTGCAGTGTGGAACTGACCTGGTTGGCCACCAGGCGGTCTTTGCTGTGGCATCGTTTAATGCTTGTTCCAGGTTCTTGCACGGGACCTGAGGGGGTTTCTCAGCTGGTGGCAGAAACCTTAGCGTGGAGCAGAGTAAGAGGGTGGGACTGAGTGGGCAGAGAAGAACCGGAGACCGTTGATATGTAACTCCATAAGTACCGCATAATTTTAAGAATTGCCAGCTAACTTTTCACTTGAACTTCAGATACTCAAAGCTGTCGGATCCAGCGAACTGGCTAAAAATTGATCCGCTCCTTGGTCGGATCACCACGATCGCTGAACTGGATCGGGAATCGCCCTACGTTAGGAACAACATGTACAATGCAACTTTCCTGGCATCAGACAGTGGTATGTTCTGTTCCCCATCGTCTTGGCAATGAGTGGTGGGGGGGGACATCAAGATCACTTCCTGTTCCTAGTTTGTGATGAGTTTACTGTCATTTACAATGTACAATCTGCAGATCCACCAAAATTCTTACTTGTTGCAGCTGAACAGGTACTTTATAAAACAAACAACAATGGACCAAGTAATTAAATTAACTAGACAATTAATACACAAAAAATACATCATAAATATTTACTGTTCTCGTGCCAAAGAATAGTGATTTTGCAACAGTGCGGACACTGCTTTTCTGGTGACCCTGTGGGAGCAGACCCTGATGGCTGTTTGGAAGAAACTGTTCTTGAACCTGGAGGTGCTGGAGCAGAGTTGTGACCAGGGTGATGGGGGTCCTTTATGATGTCAGCTGCCTTCTCGAAACCCTCTCTGTCTCTCCCCCTTTCTTTTTTTTCTTTCTCTCCCCTCTCTCTCCCCCCTCTCTCCTCCTCGCCCTCCCTCTTCCTCCCCCTCCCTTTCTGTTTCCCCTCAGTGGAAGGATACCCATACGGTGGAATGAAATAAACTTCTGGGAATGCTCATCGGTTAAGGCATTTCTGTGCAAAAGGACTGCATATGAATAGACCCTTTGGCCCACGTGTTTGCTCCAACAAGATGCTAAAATCATTCGCTGCATATTTGTGTGTTTAGCCAGAAGCTTCTTGGTCTGCTTCCACCATTGCCACAGATAGCCCATTCTAGGCACCCACCACACTCTTTGCGTAAAAGGCACCCAGATGAAACACAAATGGGAAGCCACCCTTGCCGGTTCCCCTCCAAGTGGGACACTATCCTAATATGGGAATATATTGCCGGTCTTTCATGATCTCTGTGTCTAACCCCTTGCTCTTGAATCCTGTGGCTGGAGTGGGGGAGGGGGGGGTGCGACACGGTTAGCTCAGAGCTACTACAGCACCGGTGATTTTCCAGCGCTGTCTGTAAAGAGTTTGTATGTTCTCCCTGTCTGCGTGAGTTTCCTCCGGGTGCTCCGGTTTCCTCTCACCGTTCAAAAGGCATAGAACATTACTGCACAGTACTTATCATCTCATGATGTACCAATGGAAACCTACTCTACAACAATCAAACCCTTCCCTCCCTCACACCCTTAACCCTCTATTTTTTGCACACCCAAAGATGTACGGGGATTTGTAGGTTAATGGGTGTAATTGGGTGGCACAGGCTCGTGGGGCAGAAGGACCTGTACCTCCTTCCCAACAGCCCCTTGACTCCCCGCTGCGCTGCTCTTTGGGGAAGAAGAATCTTCGTTGATCTTGGTAAAATTGGTGGGAGCTCAGCTGCACGGGTGGAGGTTCAAAGTTTATTCACACGTGTACTGAGGTACAATGAGAAAGTACATTTTCCAAACAATCCGGCAAGTCAATCCATACATAGTACAGCATTAAAAGCAGAGAGAGAGAGAGAGAGAGAGAGAGAGTTAGTTGGTACAGAGCAAAAGGTAGCATTGTTTTAGTAGTGTGTCTGATCATGGGAGAGGGGGAGAAACTGCCCTTGAATCTGGCAGTGTGCATGATCTATCAGAATTTACTGTCACAAACATGTGTCACGAAATTTATTGCTTTGCAGGTGTGAATATTGCTATAATTACATTTTAAAAATAAATAAATTAGTGCAAAAGTAGAGAAAAAATGAGGCTGTCTCTGGTTCATTGATTGGCAGAGGGGAAGAAACTTTTTGTACCATTCGGTCGGTGTTCATCTTTAGGCCCCTGTACCTCCTTTCTGATGGTAGCATGGCCTGGGTGGTGGCGGGGTGGGGGGTCCTTGAGAATAGAGCCTGCTTTCTTCAAACACTGCCTCTTGTAGAGGTCCTCAACGGAATGAGGCCATGATGGCCCAGGCCGACTTCACAACTTTGTGGCCTTTTTCCTGCCCTGAGCGTTGGCACCTCCACACCAGGTAGTGATGCAACCCGTCAGAATGCTCTCCACAGTCCACCTGTAGAAATTTTCAAGTCTTTGGTGACGTCCTGAACCTCCTCAAACTCCTCACGAAGAATAGCCACTGGCGAGCCGTCTTCGTGATTGCATTAACATGGGAGAGGCCCCGGGACAGATCCACTCGATGAAGGACTCCAAGACTTTGGCTGTTACTTCTCTCCGACTGATACTGCTGAGTTCCTCCAGCAGGTTTATTTGCTCCAGGTTCCCGTGCCTGCAATCTCCCATGCACTTCTTCCTGACAGCAGGTAGGAAGAGCTGGGCTGGGGCGAGTCTTCTAATGTATTGGCTGCTTTTCATTGTCCAAGCTACCCACAACTCGAGATCTAAAGCAGGCATGGTTTTCCATGACATCATAAGTTATAGAATAGTCTGCTCGCCCCATCGAGTCCACTCTGTAATTCTCCCACTCAGCCTCACTCCCCAGCCTTCTTCCCATAACCGTTGATACCCTGACTATTCAGATACCTGTCAGTCTCTACCTGTGGCAGCAAATTCCAGAGTTTCACCTCCCTCTGGCTTAAGATATTTGTACAGGTGCTGTATTTACGTGACTAGTTAACTAGATTTAAGGAAGAACTCATCGGTTAACCGAGTAAAATTAACTGAAGGTTACCCGTGCTCTGCGTTCCCTTCCAGATTGGTTCCGATGCAGTTGGCGTCAGTGTGAGTGCGAATGTGTTTCTGCCGTGGGTTTCAGTCCTGGTTTTGAGCTTTGCACAATCTTTTTTGAAACAATAGTTTGGGGAAGTGCAGGGACAACAGCAGCTTCTGGCTCACGGTTTCTTTTTAACAGTGTTTGGATCTTATCTGACACTGGAGTACAGTATTTTGTGCCCAAGACAGATGGTTGACTTGCCTGGGGAATATTACCCCAAAAGTACTGTGCAATCCTGTGTGAGCTATTGGTATGTAATATCTTTGTGACTTGCCTTAACCCCTTTTAGCTTGCTGAGTGATTGAACTACCACTTAGACCTAATTCTTAGGCAGGAGAATTTGTTTGAAGTGATTTAAAAAGAACTTTTGCTTGTTTAATTTGCCGTGGAACAATACTGCCATCTGCAGGTTCCCATCAGCCTGACTGAGAAAACATCCCCGTCACTGGGTCGAAAGTTTTAGAAAATTTTAACACTGTAACATGGTCGAAGGCTCTTCCGGCCTACGTCGCCTGTTCCCACCCAATTAACCAACCAACCATTTTCGTGTTTGGATGGTAGGTTGAAACCTGGGCACCTAGAGGAAGGCCATGCACAAACTCCCTTAGGTTTTCGAGCTCAAGTTGCGCTGCCCCTAAATCCTGGAACACCAGCACAGCCAGGAGCACCTTCGCCAGAAGGAAGGCAGCGGTCTGAGAAGCTCCTGCTGAAGGAGATGGGCAAGAAATGCTGCCTTGCCAAGGGATCGGGGACATTCTGCTCAGAGTAGGCCCTTCAGCTCATGCTGACCAGTGGACTAGACCCATTTGTCATAATCTTCCAAGTCCTTCCTATTTGTAATCTGTCCAAAGGTCTTTTGAATGTCAGAATTGTTCCATGCGTTCCTCTGGCAGCTTGTTCCAGACACGGACCACCCAATGATTAGAACATTATACCCCTCAGGTCACTCTTAATTATCTCCCCCTTACCTTAAACATATGCCCTCTGGTTCTTGGATCTACCCCATAAAAAGACAAAACATTCACTTTACTCTCTTAGGATTTTATAAACTTCATACACTGACACTCCTGGGAATAAAGTCTCTTCCTGTAACTCAAGCCGTCCAGTCCCATCAAGGTCCTGGCAAATGTCCTCTGCACCCATTCCAACTTATGGATGGATGTATTTCCTATATCTGGGCGACCAGGTCAGTGCACAGGATTCCATGTGGTCTCACCAATGCCTTGTGCAGCTGAAACATGAGGTCCCAACTTTTAGACCATAAGACATAGGAGCGGGATTCGGCCCATCAATTCTGCTCCTCTATCCAAGTCACGGCTGATGTATTCTTCCTCTCCACCCCATTCTCCTGCCTTCTTCCCACAACCTTTGACACCCTCACTAATTAAGAACCCATCAACCCCTGCTTTAAATCTACCTAATGACTCAACACAACCCCTTCTACTCAATACCCTGCCTAAATGAAGGCAAGGGGTGAAAGAAAAGCCAGCATTTATTGTCTGTCCTTGAGTTTCACTGAACAAGTTGACCCACATTCTGGGGTGACCGTAATGCAAAGGTAATGAATTCAAGATTCTTTTATTGCCATGTAGGAAAACAGGGAATGCAATAATGCACAAAATTTCCTTCAGTCTGCCATAAGGTAGACGGAATCGGCATTAGTATCGCATTGCCCGGCACCCTTACAGTAAATGCAAGAACATAAGAACTAGGAGCAGGAGTCGGCCATCCGGCTCGTTGAGCCTGCTCTGCCATTCAATGAGATTGTGGCTGATCTAATGAGAGGCTCATCTCCACCCACCTGCCTTTTCTCCCATATTCTTCAATTCCCCCAACCACGTAATACTCTATCCAAGCTAGTCCTAAATACATTTACTGAGGTCGCCTCCACTGTTTCAACGGGCAGCGAATTCCACCCATTCCCCACCCTTTGGGAAAAGCATTTCCTCCTCATCTCCAACCCAGATTAACTCCCCTGAATTTTGAACCCCTGTCCCACAGTTGTGGTCTACCCCCATCAATGGCAACAACTTACCTACCTCTATCTTAACTTTCATAATTTTATATGTCACTCTAAGATCCCCTCTCGTTCTTCTAAATTCCAGCGAGTACAGTCACAGACAACTCCATCTCTCCTCATAGGCCAACCCCTTCATTCTTGGAATCGACCTGGTGAACCTCCTCTTCAAAGAGCAAAAGAGAGTCTCTTTAGAGTGCTGTGTTAGGGCAGTACAGTTAACACAACACTTTTACAGCGCCAGCTACGCAGTTTGAATCCATTGCTGTCTATAAGGAGTTTTTAAGTTCTTCCCAAGATCTGCATGGATTTTCCCTGGTGCTTTGGAATCCTCCCATGTTCCAAAGGTGTGCGTGGTTAATTGGGTGGCACAGGTTTCACTGGCAGGATTCAGCTTCTACCATATGGTGTATAAAATAATTTTTTTTTAAATGATGAATCCTGATTCTCCTCTTTGTTCTCCAGGCATCCCTCCAGCGAGTGGGACAGGCACCCTGATGATCCTACTGCTGGACGATAATGATAATGCCCCACAAGTGTCCCCACAGGAAGTCTCCATCTGCGAGAAACCAGATCCCAATGCCATTAACATCACGGCCATCGACCTCGACATTGAACCCAACACCGGGCCTTTCGCCTTCGAGCTGCCCGACACCCCAGCGGACGTGAAGCGGAACTGGACCATAACCCGCCTCAGTGGTAAGGAGGAAAGAGCCTTCCCAAGGGTTAAAGCACTGGTTCCCATCCTTGAGTGTGTGACTCTTCCCACCGGGGATGGTGCAAACATTAGAGGCTTTGATAACAGTGAGAACATTGGAATGTTCACCAAGCGTATCTATGGATAAGGCATGTGCAGCACCTGGTTAGACCTGGTGGGAGGGGAGGGGGTGGTGATGAGAATAGCAAATGCTTAAGATGAAGGGAATAAAGTTTAGGGGAGACATCAGATTAAGTTTTGTCGCACAGAGAGCTTTGCTCTTTGGAATGAAGGTTGAGAGGAGGCTTAATAGAGGTCGACAAGATTACGAAAGGCATAGATCGGGTGAACAGTCTTTTCCTGGGGCCACAGTAGGATACACCAGAAGACATCTGTGTTAGTCCTCTGGTGACACGATAAATGCAATGCTATTACAGCACCAGCAATTGGAACTGGGGTTAGAATCCCGCCATGTCTGGTTTTCCCTGGGGGGGCTCTGGTTTCCTCCCACTGTTCAAGGCTTACTGGAGTTCGTAGGTCAATTGGGTGTAAATTGGGCGGCACGGGCTTGTGGGCTGAAATGTCCTTTTATCGTGTCTAAATTTCTTTATAAATTAAAAATAAGGTGAGGGGAGGAAAGTTTAGGCGGGACAATAGATTACGTTTTTCTTACACAGAGAGTGGTGGGTTCCTGGAATGCATTGCTGGGGGTGGTGGTGGAGGCTGGTGCAATAGGGACATTTAAGACTTGGACAGGCACATGGATGCAAGAAAAATAGAGGGTTATGGGTGTGAAGTAGGGGAGGGTTAGATTGTTGAGTAGGATTATATGGGTCAGCATGACATCATGGGCCAAAGGGCCTGTACTGCTGTAATGTTCTGTAACCCCCCCCACCCCCTTTCCTGTCAGTATTCTTTTCCTGTCTTGTACATTGACATCTCCATTCCAGACAGTCAGGCAATCAGTCAGAGTGCTCTCGCTGGGTGACCTGTAGAAATTTGCGAGACACACCTCAATCCCAGGAATCTGCTGATGGAAATGGTGATGTTCAGCAGAAGTGAGGCTCCCTTCCCGCAGTGGGTTGGTACTCCTGCACGGTGATGCTGGGTGTGTAGCAGTTACTGCTTCAAGGGCAGGGTGTGAACTATTTCCCACGTGGACTTCCAAGTCCCAGTAGCAAGGAGTACAGAAGTATCTTATTTCTCACAGTGGAAAAAGATCATCTCAGGAGTTTCCAGAGAACACTTCAGCCCTTCTAGTCTGTACCAAACCATATTTATTTGCCTAGTCCCACTGACCTGCACCCAGTTCAAATCCCTCCGTACCTCTCCCATTCATGTACCTGTCCAAATTCTTAAATGTTAAAATTGAGCCTGCATTCACCACCTCAGCTGGAACTCGTACCCCACTCTCACTGCTCTCTGTGTGAAGAAGTTCCCCCTCATGTTTCCCTCTAAACTTCTCCCCTTTCACTCTTAGCCCATGTCCTCTGGTTTGTATCTCACCTACCCTCAGTGGAAATAGCCGACCTCCATTTACTCTTTCCCCCTCATCATTTTAAATCCTTTGATCAAATCACCCCTCATTCTCCAGGAAATAAAGTCCTATCCTGTTTAACCTTTCCCTGTAACTCAACTCCTGAAGACCAAGCAACAGCCTAGTAAATCTTCTCTGCACTCTTTCTATTGGGTTGGCTTTGTTTCTCCTTCCTTCCCACCTTCCAAAAATCCCCATGCATATTGGGAGGTATCTTCTGGTGGACTGCTCCATCTAATTTTGAGTTTGCCTTGATCCCGTTCCCTAAATGGCACCAAATCCCATGAACAACTCCTTCTGGATGTTCTTATCCTTGTGTCCAAATTCTCCCTCCCCATCTCTGATCGCTACCATTCCGCCGACCCTCTGAGGTTTCAGGGTCTCTTCCTCATCCCAGAATTTCTTGGCTTCATCAGAGCTTCGTATGAGAATTCTCTGCTCCCATCGAGCCCCCCCCCCCCCAACCCCAGATTCTGCCCTTCACCCATACACTGGGACCAATTAAACCACTGGGATGTGAAAAGAACCTGGAGCTTCCAAAAGAAACCCATGAGGTCACAGGAAGAACTTGCAAACTCCACACAGACAGAACCTCAGGTCAGGATTTATTGGAATTTGGCAGTTCTATCGGGCATTGATGAGGCCACATATTGAGTACTGTGCACTGCTTTGGTCCCCTTATCTGAGGAAGGACATGATTTGCTATTGAAGGTTCACCAGCCTGATCCCTGTATTGACAGGTGCAGAAAGATTAGATAGACCAGGGTTATACATGGGAATTTAGAAGAACGCGAGTGGATCTCACAGAGATACATAAAATTCTGACAATACGGAACAGATGCAGGAAGAATGTTCCCGATGTTGGGAAAAGGGGATCTCAGTCTCAGGAGAAAGGGGGAAGCCATTTAGGACTGAGGTGAGGAGATGACAATAAATTGAATAATGTAGCAGGTTCAAAGGGCTGAATGGCCTTCTATTCTCTACTAGCTGCATGTCTGCGTTGCCTCTACAACTCGCTGCTGTTTGAATATCTCTACTTAATGTCTCTAACTAATTTCTCTACTTACAATACTTTGCCTTCAGCACCCATCTTGGTGACAAAGGATCCCCTAACTCTCTCTCCCCTTGTAGGAGATTACGCTCAGCTGAGTTTGAAGATTGGAATCTTGGACGATGGCCTCTATGAGGTCCCGATTATGATCATGGACTCGGGGAACCCACCCTTGTCCGCCACATCAGTGCTGCTGGTCAAAGTCTGTCCATGCAATGAAAACGGGGACTGCACGTCCGTGGAAGCGATCGTCGCCGCTGGCCTTGGGACCGGTGCAATCATCGCCATCCTCCTCTGCATCATCATTCTACTGAGTGAGTAGGATCAGAACGTGCAGTACTTTCCACACGGAACATCACAGCATGGTACCGGCCCTTGGGCCCACCAGGTTGGGCTGACCTACTCTGCAATAATTATCCTCCACAATTTCTGCCACCTCCAATGTGATCCCACCACCAGACCTATCTTCCCCTGTCCTCTGCTCACCACAGGGACTGCTCCCTCCGTGATTTACCCCTCGTTCACTCATCACCCTCTCGGCTGCAGGAAATGCGACACTTAAACCCACACCTCCACTCTCACTGCCATTCAGGGGCCCAAACAGCCATTCTGAGACGAGCAACACGTGTGACTCTGCGGGGGTCATCTACTGCATCCGGTGCTCCCGTTATGTCTTCTATATGAGAGAGACTGGGCGCAGTCTGGAGGGAGATCAATTCACCGAGCATCTTTGCTCTGCCCGCATCAATGACCAACATGGCCAACCATTTCCATTCTGCATTCTATTCCCGCGTTGACATGTCTGTCCATGGCCTCATGGACTGCCAAACCAAGACCACCCGTAAACCGGAAGAACGCCTAATATTCCTATCCAACCAGATGGCAGTAATATCAACTTCTGCAATTTCTACTAGTCCATTCTCCCCCTCTTCCCCATCCTCTTCTTTTCTCCAGCTCTCCTCCCCCTTCCCTTTCAATTCACAGAGCCATCCCCCCCCTCCCCTGTTTGCTGGTGTTCCCTCAGCCGCCTATTATCTCCTGCCTGTGAGACCGTGCTCCTCTCCCTTCCCCCCCCCCACTCCATTTTGTTCAGGACCCTGTCTACATTTTTTCATACCTTGATGAAGGGCTGAAGCCTGAAACGTTCCTCATACTCAGAGCCCTCTGTTTTTCTTACATCCATGTGCCTATTGAAGAGTCTTTTTAATAACTCTATTGTACCAGCCCGGCAATGCATTCCGGGCACCCACCACTCTCTGTTTAACAAGACAACTTGCCCCGAGAAAACATCCTGGTAGATCTCCTCTGCTCTTTCTCTGAAGCATTTACATCCTTCTAATAACGAGGACTGAACCAGGGTGGAATGGTTGGCGTAACAGTTAGCGCAGCACCTTTATTGTGCCAGCAATTGGGACCAGGGTTCGAATCCCGTACTGTCTGTCAGACATTTGTAAGTTCTCCCCGTGTCTGTTTCGGTCTTCTCTGGGAGTTCAAGTTTCCTCCCACCGTTCAGAACACATCATGGATGTAGGTTTATTGGGTGGCACGGGCTCGTGGTCCAAAATGACCTGTTACCGTGCTATAGGTCTAAATTTAAATTTAAAAGCAGTGCTCCAAGCGTGGTCTGATCAGAGCAGTGTATACTTGGAGGGAGTGGGCAGAACCGCCGCTAACAGCTCCCGTCTTGTGATGGCTAGACACAACAGCCTCTTATCTACCGGCAACTGGCCACTACAGCCACGAGGCACAGTGACTCAGCAGCATGTGTAGGTCGACTGAGAAGCCCTAGCCTACTCAATGTGGCTACGTCATGAGGTCATTAGTACTTCAGGTGTCATGATGCCAGGTCACATGTTGTGTGTCTATATCAAGCCTGATAACACTGTAATAAACACTCTTCTCTTCGCTGTCTGATAACTTCAGGTGTGGTCTCATTATTTCAACATGGTGGCATATGAACACAAACAACATCTGCCACAGCTGCTACATTACCTCATGGATCCAGAATTCAATCCTCCAACTAATTAAGGCCAACATACCATACCCCTTCTTAACCACTGTCTTACTTACTTGCTGAACTCTGAATAAGATGTCTAACTGATTTGCTCTTAAACACATCTTGGTGATGATAAATTCTAAGAGGAGACCCCACCCGAGAGGTTGGTCCACCTTTTGGAAGACGTTAGGGACACAGCGAGCAGTTGGCTAGTGGATGTCTTTGGATGCGGTGACAGTTTCCTGTGTTAATTCTGACCTCTTCCTGTGTTCCAGTCCTAGTCCTGCTTTTTGTGGTGTGGATGAAGCGGCGAGACAAGGAACGACAGGCCAAGCAGCTGCTGATAGACCCCGAGGACGACGTGCGCGATAACATCCTGAAGTACGACGAGGAAGGTGGCGGGGAGGAGGACCAGGTGAGGGGGAATGGGCATTTCCAAGAGAAGGAGATTGGGCGAGGAGCGACGTGTTCACCTGGCATCTGCTTCTGCCATCTGCCCTGACAGGGTCGGCGCAGCGGAGACCCAAGTTCGATCCTCACCTCCGCTGCTGTCTGTGTGGAGTTTGCATGTTCTGCCTATGGCCACGTGGGCAATGTTAAGGTTCCCTCTAATTTTTAGTGGTCAATGTGCACAATATCTTGTGCAAATTTCTTTCCTGTGACAAAAGTATGTGTGCACTAAACACTTATACAAATGTAAACTTGACATTGTTTCAAGATCATTTTGGTACAGCCTCTCGTGGCCCATACAACTGTACTGGCGTGTTTTAATATAATACACATATGATTGACTACTTGTTTAACAAGCTAACTAGTTATCAGAAACAGTAAGCTAAGAGATTATTTTCAATAAGTTTAATTATTAATAGCTACGTTATTTTAGGTAACATTTTGTGCGCGAATGAACTGCCTTTGTGCCCTCATTTCAAACCGTGTGCGCACGTGCACAGCTTAGAGCAGGGTTCTCCGCCTTTTTCTTCCCACCCACATCCCACCTTAAGCAATCCCTGACTAATCACTGAGCACTGATGACACAGGGATTACTTAAAGTGGGATGTGGGTGGAAAGAAAAAGGCGGAGAACCATGGGCTTAGAGGGAACGGTGGGTTACCCCTGCAGACCCCAGTGGTGTGATTGGCTGTTGAATTCTGCCTCTGGTGTGTGGGTGAGGGGTAAAATGTGGGAGGAATTGACGCAAATATAAAAGGGATAGTGTATGATACGGCGTAAAAGGGTGACCACAGATAGGCACTACCTTGTGGCAGAGAACCGTAATGCACAAACAGGCCTTTCAGCCCCTCTCGTCCTTTGGCCAACATGGTAGTGTCACAGGTAGTGCAACACCTTTACAGCACCAGCGACCCAGGGTTCGAATCCCACGCTGTCTGTGCGTTCTCCCCCGTGTCTGCGTGGGTTCCCTCCCCATCCTCCAGTTTTCTCCCACCTTCCAAAAACATACAGGGGTTGTAGATGGATTGTTGTATTTGGGCAGCAAGGGTCGAAAGGCCTGTTACGGTGCTGTACGTCTCATTTAAATTTAGTCTGTGAACTATTATTTTGCTTAGTTCCAATCCATAGTCCTCTGTTCCCCTCCCATCCATGTGCCTGTCCAAATTTATGTCAAAATCGAACCTGTATCTATCACTTCATCTGGCAGCTCGTTGTTCACTCCCACCCCTCTTTGTGTGAAGAAGTTCACCTTAAATATTTCACCTTTCACCCATGTCTCACTCACCCTCGATGGAAAAACACAGCATATGTTTCTCTCATAAATTTGTATACCTCCATCAAATCCACCCACCCCCCCCCCCCCCCCCCACCACCATCTTCTGACAATCCAGCAAATAAAGTTCTTAACAGGTTTTTACATATAAGGGAATTAAAGGCATACAGGGAAAAGGCAGGGGAGGTGGAGGTCATCATTGAATGGTGGAGAAGGCTCAGTGGGCCGGATGGCCAACTCCTGCTCCCATTTCTTATGTTCTTAACCATTCAACCTTTCCCTCTAATTCAACCCAAGTCCCAGAAATATCTTAACGTCTTTGGAATTTTTTTCTGTGCCTTATAAAGCTTCTGGGGAAAGTGCAGATAAGCGGAGCCAAGCCCACAGCCAATCAGCCCATAATTTCACTAAATAGCGGATCAGGCTCAATGGATCAGATGGCCGGTTCCTCCTCATTTCTAATTCTCTGGTATCTCTCTACAACTGTGAGCTCGTGTAGAACCCAGTTCACTGTGGGCGTGCAGGCCAGACCAGTGACGGGTACGGGGGCTCTCCATCAGTCCTTCCTCATGAGGGGTGCGGAGGAAGCCACATATGGGGGTGGCCCAGGCCCCTGAGAGACCACCAGGACCTGGGAATACTCTGCCGAGGAGTTGACTAATCTGGGGGATCACCACTGGCAAAAGCCGGGCGAGTCCCTGGCCCCATCTGGGATGAGGGAGGTACTGCGTTCACACCTCTACCACACCCATGTCTAAGGGGCTATGTAAATAGAGGTAGTTCTTCCTGCTTTGTGCACACTGTGCCCCATAATCCTCTGATGCTGTTACGTTGGTTCCCACAGGATTATGACCTCAGTCAACTTCAGCAGCCGGACACAATGGAGCCAGATGCCATCAAACCGATGGGAATCAGACGAGTCGACGAAAGACCCATCCATGCTGAACCACAGTACCCCGTCCGTTCAGCTGCCCCTCATCCCGGTGACATTGGAGACTTCATCAATGAGGTACGCCCCTCAGCTGCCTTCGCAACGGGACAGAGTATTTGGGCGGCCCGCTGGCACTTGTCAGTAATGTTTCAGTAGAGTGCGCCGATCTGTGGGGGGGGGTTCAAGGGCCTGATAGCTGTGGAAAGAAACTGTTCCTAAACCTTGAGGTGCTAGTCTTCAGGCTTCCGCACCTTCTGCCTGAAGGTAGGTTGTGACCAGGGTGATGGAGGAGGTCCTTTATGATGTCTTACATAGATACTAAGCAATCCGTTGGCTGGGAGGTAGTGAATATGTGGAATTCTCTGCCCAAGGAGGCTGCCTCACTGAATGTATTTTAAGACGCAGTTAGATTTTTGAATAGTAGGAGAATTAAGGGTTATGGGGAACAGCTGAGTCCATGGCCAGATCAGGAGTCGTTTTATAAAATGGTGGAATAGTTTTGGCCTCTTGCCACTGTGTTCTCATTTTCCAGCATTAGATTCTTGCTGGTACCATCAGGAAAGAGTTTTTAGTGCCTCAAGACTCGCTATCCCTCACAGCTGCTCTCCCCCCACCACCACCAGACTCCTCAACAACAAACTCAATCAAGGTCTCATTTAAAGACTCTAACGTGCACTTTATTGGTTTTTTTACCTCTCTGTATTTCAATTTGCTTAATTTCTTGATTTGTTTGCTTGTGTACATTGTGCACAGTTTCTTTTGCACTGCCAATAAGTGGTCATTCTGCCTGACCCGCGGGAAAGAGAATCTCAGGGTTGTACGTGATGTCACGTGTGCACTCTGACAATAAATCTGAAATCTGACCTGTTGAGTGACCTAGTCTTGAGCCGAAATCTAATGCAGTCGTTTTCTCCAACCTTCCAGGGTCTCAAGGCCGCGGACAACGATCCCACCGCACCTCCCTACGACTCGCTGCTGGTCTTCGACTACGAGGGGAGTGGTTCCACGGCGGGGTCCTTGAGCTCCCTCAACTCCACGAGCTCCGGTGGAGACCAGGACTACGACTACCTGAACGACTGGGGACCACGGTTCAAGAAGCTGGCAGACATGTACGGCGGGGGCAGTGACCTCTAGGGGGGGGGGGGAGGGGGTCCCGCTCTCCTCTTTATCCTGGACCAAGCTTTGCCGACTACAAACTTTTAACCGATTTGTTCCCTGCAGAAGCAACAAACGTACATACACATCACACAAGAGGAATCAAGGCTAGGCTTTAGCTCTCTCGTCGATTATAACAGGCGCTTGTCGAAACCTTTGGTGTAGGTTGTAGAGTATGCATCAGTGGGATAATCGGTGAAAATAATTGGTTACAAGAGCTCTGTCACACGAACTTCAACGTACAGAAGCACTGCAATTTTGTGCCTTTTTGTACATTTCTTGATCTGAATCCTTAGAGTTAAGTTACATGCTTTAATAACAGCTCTGATTTGTTTTTAGAATTGATTATTTCTTTATCCCCAGGTGAAATGGGGACGGGAAGGGGAAAACATTGGTTGGAAAATGACGAGTTATTTTTTTTTAGTTTTAAGAAAGATGCTAATAACACCAAATTTTGTAAACTCGCTGTTTTTTTTAGTTAAGCGAGGACTGTCACGAGATTCTGGGCGAGAGAGAGAGTTGGTCGTGAATTCAGAACTGAATAATGGAGATTGCTTCCTGATTTTGTAACGGGGGGTGGGGGGGGGGGGGCTTCTGGAGTTATTTTCCCTTCTCAAAGGGGGAATTGGCCGTAGAAATTTACACTTGGACGGAAGAACTTGTGTCTATGCCCCGCACCGAGAATTGATGCTGAAGAATCTTTGCCGTAGAATTTTTTTTTTCTTTTTAAATCCGTTGTATAAAATGAAATGTACATATTGTTAAAAGATGTAGTCGACAAGATCTTCAGAACCCATTTGAGAAAAAAATACTTAAAAAGGACAAAAAAAAGGAGCAAATCCAAGGTTTTTCTTTCTTTCGTTGCATGTATTGTTGACCCCTTCCCCCACCCCCTTGATAGTTGGTGAAATTTCGATGGAAAATAATCCTGGAGGAAGTCAGTGATTCTTGAGAGATTGGGAACATAGGGAGGCCGGGTCAACGCTGGGTATTTTCTTTGTAAATCTTAACTAGCACAAGCATTTTACATCATTTGTACCAAAAAGACAGAGGGTAGGGTAGTCGCTGGAGACACTAATTCAAGAGAACCTTTGGAGTGGGAATGGTGTTTAACTGTGCGCCAACGTAGGAGTTTTGCACCTCTGCCCCACACCCCCCTCCCCCAAAATAAATTAAAGGCTACTTTTTGAATTTTTTTTTTTGCTGTTGGCTTTATTTTGTGATTACGCTTGAAGAAGTTTAACCATTTATTGTCAGTGCAAAAAAAACCAGTTCGTGTTGAATGAGTTCTCCCAAATGGAAGGTGACACAGCTGTCGGCCATATGATTGAGGATACAGAATCTAGACAAACAGCATGGAAGCAGGCTCTTTGGCCCATCTTGTCTTGGCTAACCCCCCAGTCCGCAGTACGTCGCCATCTCCCACCCATTCCTTTCCAATCCCACTTGCCTGTTGAAGTGCCTTTTCGATATTGGAACTGCATTTCCCTCCCCCCCCCCACCACTCCCAGAAGCTCATTCCATTCCACCCTCCGCTCTCGATGGTAAAAGCTAGCCCCCAAATTGCTTTACAATTTTCTCCTCTCTCGCCTTAAAACCTGTCCTAGATTCCCTTGCTCTTAGGAAAGTCCTATCTGGAGCATTACAGCGCAGTCCAGGCTCTTCGGCCTATGATGTTTTACTAGCCTGCAGAAATCTCCACAACAACCTATCCCTTCTCGCGCCAGATTCAAACGCAGGTTACTGGCGCTTTGACAGTGTTGTGTTAACCACTGCTCTTCCAGTCCATGCTGAACACTTTTTCCCACGCACTTTTCTTTCACAGCACGCCAACTTTTTTTTTAAAAATGTCCCTATTGTTCCACCCTCCAGCAACACATTCCAGGCACCCACCACTGTCTGTGCAAAAAAAAAAGTACCTCTGACATTTCCCCTAAACCTCCCTCCCTTCAACTTTTTCACAAATTCCTCTGCAATTTGTTATTGTCACCCTGGGAAAAAGGTGTTGACTGTCCACCCTAAATAAGTCCCTCATAATCTTCTACGCTTCAATTAAGTCTCCTCTCATCCTTCGTTTCTCCAAGAAAAAAGCCCTGGCGCTCAATGCTCCCGACCAATGCCCTCAAAAATTTTATGAATCCATCTTAACCAACCTTAGGGGTTTTCGAGGAGGTTACCAGGAAAGTTGCTGAAGGAGAGGCTGTGGATGTTGACTACAGGGACTAAGGCCTTTGACAAGGTCCCACATGGGGGTCAGTCAGGAAGGTTCAGACACTCGGTATTCATGGTGAAGTAGTGAACTGAATTCAACAATGGCTGAACGGGAGAAGCCAGAGACTTGTGGTGGATGATGCTTCTCAGACTGGAGGCCTGTGACTAGTGGTGTGCCTCAGGGATTGATGCTGGGACCATTGTTTGTCGACTCCTATCAATGATTTGGATGATAAGGTGGTATACTGGATCAGCAAGTTTGCAGATGACACTAAGATTGGAGGAGATGTGGGCAGCGAAGAAGGTTTTCGAAGCTTGCAGAGGGATCTAGACCAGCTGATAAAAGGACTGAAAATTTGTGGATGGAATTTAACGCCAACAAGTGGGAGGTTTTGCATTTTGGAAGGTAAATGGTTGGGCACTAAGGGGTGCGGTAGAACAGGGGGATCTGGGAATACAGATACATAATTCCCTGAAAGTGGCATCACAAGTGGATAGGGTTGTAAAGGGCGCTTTTGGCATATTGGCCTTCATAAATCAAAGTATTGAGTACAGGAGTTGGGATTTTATGGGTAAAGTTGTATAAGACATTGCTGAGGTCCTATTTGGAGTACTGTGTGCAGTTCTGGTCACCAAACTACAGGAAAGATATCAATAAAAAGGGTACCAAGATTTCTTTGTTGTTGCCCGGACTGAGCTACGGGGAAAGGCTAAACAGGCTAGGACTTTATTCCCTGGAATGTAGAAGAATGAGGGGGAATGTGATAGAGGGATTTAAAATGATGGGGACAGATAGAGTAAATGTAGTTAGGCTTTTTTCCCCTAAGTGAGACATGGGTTAAGAGTAAAAGGGGAAAAGTTTAGGGGGGATGTTTTTTACAGAGTGGTAGGAGTGTGGAATGAACTGCCAGCTGAGGCAGTGAATGAGGGCTCAATTTTAACATTTAAGAATTTGGACAGGTACATGGATGGGAGAGGTACGGAGGGATATGGACATGGTGCAGGTCAGTGGGACTTGCCACAAAAAAAATGGTTCAGCATAGACTAGAAGGGCCAAGGGGGCCTGAATGTTCTGTGGTTCTAACCTCTATAATGTTATTTCTTCACCAGTTAATATTAACCCAGCCTCCCCCATCTCTTCATGTAACGACAACTCTCCATTCCAGAAATCGTCCTGGTGAATCTCTTCTGCACTCTCTTTCATGCTGCATCCTTCCTGACTTGTGGTGACTAGATGGTCTGAAATGGCCTCCGCTTCCAACTCATGGAACAATTCCTTTTCACACCGACATTCTTGTGAACTCACTCCCATAAGACATAGAAGGAGAAATGGCCCATCGAGTCTGCCCCACCATTCAATCATGAGCTGACCCATTTTCTCACTCAACCCCACTGCCTGGCCTTCTCCCCATAACCTTTGATGCCCTGGCTAATCAAGAGCCCATCAATCTCTGCCTTAAATACATCCTGGAAAAGATTACTTGCATTTACTCCATCTTTAAATACCTATATCAAATCTCCCCTCATTCTTCTGCGCTCAGACAATAAAGTCCTAACATGTTTCACCTTTCCCTGTAATTCGGTTCCCAAAGTCCAGGTAACATCCTAGTAAATCTTATCTGTGCCTCTTCTATCTTACTGATATTTTTCCTCTAGTTTGATGACCAAAACTGCACCCAATACTCCAAATTTGGCCCCACCAATATACAACTTTACCATAACATCCTTACTCCTATACAGATGGGCCCCTTATTATGATGGTCCAACATACGATCTTTCAAAATTATAATGGTTCCGTAGTGGCACTGTTCTCACGCTTTTACAACCTGTTTTGTGCTTTTTCAACTTGCCTTATTTTTGACTATGATGGGAATCCTACCAAACTCATCATAAGTTGGGGTCTACTGTACTCAGTAACTTGATTTGTGACGCCACTTTCAAGGAATTATGTGTCTGTATTCCCAGAATCCTCAGTGCCCGACTATTTACCATGCAGTTTCAACCTTAGTTTGTCCTTCTAAACTACACCTCAAACTTGTCTGCATTAAATTCCACCTGCCATTTTTCAGCCCAATCTGGTCCAGATCCCTCTGCAGATTTGAAAACCTTCCTCACTGTCCACAACATCTCCAATCCTAGTGTCCTCTGCAAACTTGCTGATCCAATTTACCACATTATTTTCCCTATCATTTATATAGATGACAAACACCAGTGGTCCCAGCACTGATCCCCAATACCCACCACTTGTCACATGTCATTTCCTAGTTATCCAAATACTTGGAACCCCTTCCAATAACTTGGCCTATGAATGATGTCAGGCTCACCAGTCTATCATTTGCTGGGTTACTTTTGGAGCTTTTTCTAAACAATGACGCATGAGCTCCCCTCCAATTCTCCGGCAGCACACCTGTGGCCAAAGACTTTTAAATATTTCTGCCAGAGCCCCTGCACTAGTCTCACAAGGTCCGAGGGAAAATCCTGTCACCATCTACCCTCCTTATTTCCTTAATCTGTATAGGTTCCATGACCTCACTGCTTGTTTTCCTTACTTCCCTAGTCTCAGCCAGTTTCTTGAGTGAATACCGATGCAAAAAAATTAAGAGCTTCCCCCATCTCTTGGCTCCATACGAAGGCGACCACTCTTCAAGGGGACCAATTTTGTCCCTTTCCTAATATACCTGTAGAAACCTTTAGGATTTTCCTTCACATTCTCTGCCACAGAAACCTCGTGTCTTTGACCTTCCTGATCTTTTTTCTTGCATTTTTTATACTCCTCAAGGATCTCATTTGCTCCATGTTGCCTATACCTGTTATTCCACTCTCTTCTGAACCAGATCCCCAATATCCCTCAAAAACTAAGGTCCCCTCTGCCTGCTAACCTTGCCTTTAATCCTGACAGGAACATACAATCTGTCCTCTCAACATTTCACCTTTGAAGGAACTCCACTTAACTCACACATCCTTGCCCAAAAACAACTTATCACAATCCACACTTTCAGGTCAAGTCAATTTGAAGTGTCATCTGATTGTACAAGTACAACCTGATAAAACGGCATTCTCCGGTCCTCGATGCAAAAGCACACAAACATACAGCTTTCTACGTCCTTTCTCATTTCTTCAAAATGAGCCTTGCTCCAGTTTAGAATCTCAACCCAAAGCTCAGACCCATCCTCCATAATTAACTCGAAAGTAATGGCAATATGATCACTGGGACCAAAATGTTTCTCCATACATTGGCACCTGTCTCGTCTCGTTCCCTAATAGGAGATCCAGTATTGCACTGTCTCTAATTGGTATCTCTATATATTGATTTAGAAAACTTTCCTGAACAAATTGGACAAACTCCAAGCCATCCAGTCCTTCTATAGTATGGGAGTCTCAGTCAGTATGTGGAAAAATTAAAATATCCTACTATCACAACAAAGAGTTTGTACACTCTCCTCGTGTCTGTGTGGATTTCGCCGGTGGCTCTGGTTTCCTCCCAACGTTCGGGGTTATAGGTCAATGGGGTGTAAATTTGGCGGCATGGACTCGAGGGCCGAAGTGGCCAATTACCGTGCTGTATGCCTAAAATTTTTAAAAATTGTTTCCTGCAGGTGTCTGATATCTCTACAGATTTTCTCCTCCAATTATCGCCGACTATTGTACAGTCTATAATGCAACTCCATGAGTGTGGGGATACTTTTTCCGTTCCTCAGCACCATCCATATAGCCTCAGTAGACAAGCCCTCTGGTCTGTCCTGCCTGAACACAGCTGGAATATTTTCCCTGATGAGCAATGCCACACCTCCCCCTTTCAATTCCCCCCCACCCCATTCTATCACATCTGAAACAATGGAACCTCAGAACATTGAGAGTATTTACAACCATGTACAACCCTTTATTTTCTGACTTTACATTGTCTTTTCATCATCTTTTCTCTCCCCCTGTAAATCTAGTTTAAACCCCCAGAGCAGTACCAGCAAACCTTCCCGCAAGGATATTAATTCCCCTCCAGTTCAGGTGCAAACTATCCCATCGAAACAGGTCCCCACCTTCCCAGGAAGGGAGCCCAATGATCCAGAAACCTGAGGCCCTCCCTCCTGCACGATGTCTTTAGCCATATGTTAAACTTCACATGCTGAACAATCCTGAGATCACTACCCTGGAGGTCCTGTCCTTCAACCTAGTGCCTAACTCCCTGAACTCTCCTTGTAGGACCTCCTCACCCTTTCTACTCACACCATTGGTCCCTACATGGACCACCACATCTAGCTGCTCACCCTCTCTCCTGAGAATGTCATGAACTCGATCTGCGATATCAAAGACTCTGGCACCAGGAAGGAAACAGCTTCCGGGACACTCGATTTCTTCCACAGAACCTATCATCTGTCCCCCTAGCATTACAGCTCACCTTTTCCCTTCCCTTCTTAGCCAAAGGACCAGATTACAGTGGCTTGTCCCTGGTAGGTCATCCCCCACCACAGTATGCAAAATGGTACACTTGTTATGGAGGTGCCCCGCCTGCCTGTTTCCTTTCCCTCTCTCTCCTGTCCCCATCGATCCTCCTGCCTCCTAGGTGTGATAACCCTTGTCTTCTATTCCGCTTGAAACGAATGCCAGAAATGAATTCCCCTCCACACCCCAGCTCTCATACAAGGAAGGGGTGTGGGGGCATTATGTAGCTGCCAATTAACCCACCAGCCCGCATGCCTGGGATGTGGGAGACATCCAGTCCCACCACAATCATGGAGATCGTGGGAACTCCACTTGGACAGTGCCCGAAGTTGGGATCGAACCTGTGTCCCTGGAGATTTACCAACCAATGAGGTCTTAATGAATGGCCAGTTGGGAGCAAGGGGCATGAGGGTGAATGGGGAGTGGCTCTTTTCCTCTTGGAACCAGGGGTCACGCTTTGAGGTAATGGATTACCCACGTGAGGAACAGGTAAGGTGTGACCTTTGTATCGGAAAAATGCCAGAGCTGCTGGTGCTCTCGGGGAAGCAGAGACACGATGCTGCTCCAAAGATTTAAACCGTACAGGCGTTAAATGGCCAGATAGAGGAGCCCGCAGTGTTCGGAATGTAAAATCCTGCAACCGCAAAGTTGGGGCCCAAGATGGCACCTGTGCTCAATAGCGGCCACGAGGTGGGTTTCAGTCTCCTCGGGAGGATGGGTGGGTTGGCAGCAGACAGTGCAGGGCACCAGAAAATGGGGAGAAGCGCCCCCTGATGAGGAGAAGCAGAGGAGATTACCCCAAAGGATGGTGACCACGGCGAGGGGCTCAGCAGCTGAGGAACCCATGTGGGGGGGTGGGGGCGACGTGGTCGGGGTTGGGGGTGGGGGGACCGGCACAGGCTGCTTGGAGACTGGCTCGTGTGAACCACATGTTGGAGCTGGGATTTGAGGGGGCTGAGGCTAAGAAGGGCTCCTGAAGGGGCCTCGGGTGCTGAAGGCTTCCTGATCGCGTCGGAGGTTTGGATCTGCAGCTCTGGATGGCTGATGGATGGAACAGGAGTCTGTGCAGCTTCAGGGGGGCTGGAGGGGAATCCCCGGACACTGTGTCTCTGAAGAGACTCTATCTCCTATAATGTAAGGCTAATGGAAACTCTACCTTACAGCAGGCAGGAGGCCACTTTGTGTAATACAGGTGCGCAATCCCTTTATCCGGATGTCTAAAATCTGGAAAGCTCCAAAATCTGGCATTTATTTTTCCTGGGCTGGTACAGCGGAGGGAGAGAGAGAGAGATGGCAACGCAACTCGAGTGGGCGGGAGAGACGGCACCGCGACTTGGGCGTGTGGGGGGGGAGAGAGAGACGGCAGCGTGACTCGGGCGGGCGGACGGGGAGAGACGGCAGCGTGACTCGGACGGGGGAAGAGAGACGGCAGGGTGTCTCAGGCGGGCAGGGGGGAGAGACGCCAGTGTGACTGGAAGGGGGTGGATATGGCAGCACAATTTGAGTGGGCTTAAATCTGGGGCAGTTGGCTTTTCTTCTGAATTCCGGAAAAATCCGGAACGCACTGTCCTCCAAGGGTTCCGGATAAAGGATTGTGTACCTGTATTACATGTTCTGCACTATTGCATGACAGTAAAGGAATTTTGAATCCATAAGGGCCAAATGACGAGATGACTGCTTAACAATCCGTCTGAAGGGTCATTACTGTTCCCTCACTCTTGTACAGGGAAATGAATTAGCCCCCAACGTGGAGTCTGGTCAATGCAAGTTGGACACACAGCATCAAAGGCTTCTCGGAGAGAGTAGGAGTTTGTGGGCTGTCGATTCCGGGAGGTAGTAGAAAACTGCAACACAGCAAGCGACAAGGCCCTTCAACCCCTCTGGTCTGTGCCAAGGTCCACAAGCAGGAATCCGCCCGCTCTTGCCCCCAAAGTGCTCCTCGTGCGTCGATTCTATCTTGTCCCAACACACAGCATGCCCACGAGCCACCCAAATTCTCCAATGATACTTCAACTCCTGTACGTTTTTGGGAGGAAACTGGAGCACCTGGAGAAGTCCAGCGCAGATGTGTGAGTCAGATTGATGAGCCAGGGCCTCCAAAGTTATGTGGAGAAGGCCGGGCAGTGGGGCTGAGTGGGAAAATGGATCAGCTCATGATTGAATGGCGGGGCAGACTCGATGGGCTGAAGTGCCTTTTTCTGCTTCTATGTCTTGTGGTCTCATGGGGTACAGTTATGGGTAACAGCCCATGCCGGCCAAATACACCCATTTAACCTATGAATCCCATAAATTTTAGATTTAAATTTAGGCATTCAGCACGGTAACAGGCAATTTAGGCCCACGAGTCCATGCTGCTCAATTTACACCCCATGAACCTACCATGCCCTGCTGCGTTTCAAATGGTGGGAGGAAACAGGAGCCCGCGCAGACACGGGGAGAACGTATAAACTCCTTACAGACAGTGCTGGATATGACCCCGGGTCCCTGACTGTCCAGTTAGTTTCTACCCCCCCCCCCAGTCTCGATGAGGGGCTCCTAAAAACCTTGACCATTCTTTATCTACTGTTGATGTGGTCTCTGCGTTCCTCTTCCTCCAGCAGAGTTTTACTCCTCCTTCCGTCTGGAAGTCACCAGCAGTCCTGAGGAAGCATCACAACCCAAAATGTCAACTGACCCCCTCCATGGATGGATGCTGCCTGGCTCGCTGAATTCCTCCCGCATCTCGGTTTCTTTTAGCTCCAGGTTGCAGCATTTGCAGCCTTTTGCATCTCCCAATAAATGGGCAGGGTATAGACGTGGTGGGCCGAAGGGCCTTGTTTCTGCTCTGCACAACTCCTTGGCATTCTCTCCCAAGGGGGTAAACGCCACCATCCAAACACCAGCCAGGCGTTCAGTTAAAGCACAGAAATGCTGGAGGAACTCGACAGGTCTCGCAACGTCGGTGGGAGATGCAGCCTGATCCCTTCTTCAAGTTAATAAAGTCTGGTGGTCTTTTGGAGTCATCGGCCCCCAGGAACTGAGTGATACTAGGGATGAGAGGGCTTACACATGAGGACATATGATAGCTCTGGGCCTGCACCCACTGGAGTTTAGAAGGCCAAGGGGGGAGGGGGGGGTCTTGAATATTGAATGGGCTGGATCGAGTTGACGTGCAGAGTTTGACACCCGCAGTAGGGATGTTATTGGAGATCAGTTATACAATTATTTGGATAGCCAGGGACTGATAAGGGATAATCCCTTTGGCATATTGGCCTTCGTAAATCAAAGTATTGAGTACAGGAGTTGGGATGTTATGGTAAATTTGTATAAGACATTCGTGAGGCCATATTTGGAGTATTGTGTGCAGTTTTGGTCACAGAACTACAGGAAAGATATCAAAAAGATTGAAAGAGTTCAGAGAAGATTCACAAGGATGTTGTAGGGACTTCAGGAACTGAATTTCTGGGAAAGGTTAAATAGGTTAGAACTTTATTCCCTGGAGCACAGAAGAATAAGAAGCACCTCTTCAAGATGTCTCAAATGAAATGGACTGGTGTCCATGATGTCACAGGCTAAGTTAACAATCCTCTGGAGTTTATACTTGACCTGAGAGTTGTCACCTCCATACCAGGCAGTGATGCAACCAACCAGAATGCTCTCCACAGTACACCTGGAGAAGTTTAGAGAGTCTTTGGTGACGTACCAAATCTCCTCAAACTCCTCGCAAAGTGTAGCGTTTGTGAGCCTTCTTCAAGATTGTACAACATGGAGGCTCCAGAACAGATCCTTGGAGATGTTGACCTCAGGAATTTGAAGTTCTTGACCCTCTCCACTACTGAGCCCTCGACTACTCTCCCCTGACTCCCTCCTAAAGCCCACAATCATCTCTTTGGTTTTTGCTGATGTTGAGTGCAAGGTTGTTGGTGTGACTCCACTCAATGAGCTGATCTATCTCCCTCCTGTATGTTTCCTCATTGTCGTTTGTGATTCAGCCGATGTCTGAGGTGACTTCGGAAAATTTGTAGAGGGCATTGGAATTGTGCCTGGCTCCGCAGACCTGGGTATAACGAGTAGAGCAGTGGGCTAAGCACACATCCTTGGACTCTCTTTCCAATTTATACTGATGATGGTCTTCCGATGAGGTAGTCACGGAACAATTTGTAGAAAGGAATGTCTGCAATAAACCCCACGCACACGTGCACACGTTATGTAATTTTCACACCTATCTCGTGCACAATCATTACACCTGCAGATTCACGTACACACGCACAATAGCAATGATGGAGGCGCTGCCTCTGGTGTGGACCTACAGGGAGCCAAGATACAGCGCTCCCACGGGGTACAGCCACCCCATCGGCTCTGCACGGGCTTAGAATGACCCGTTAAAGGAGCCTATGGTAGTTTTAATTGACACCCCACGACCTTGAGGTCTGCGCCCAAGATGGCGGCATCTATTAATCGGCAGCAGGCCACGAGGGGCTGCAGACTCTGGGGAAGCGGAGAGACTGGAGCAGGGGACCAGAGGACGGGAAGATCACCCCCCCCTACCCCTCCCCCTGCCACCACGCTCTAGTATGAGAGGGAGAAGCGGAAGAGGCGGGCCACAGGGATGGTGACCACAGTGGCGGACCAGTGAGGGGGCTTTGCAGCTGAGAGACCGGTTTATGCTGGAAACTGCTGTCGGGAGATTTGGGCTGGGCTGCGGGCCGCTGGTGACTGTCCCGAACTGGCCGGAGGGGCACCAAGTCTCAGAACTGGGATGCAAGGAGGTGCCAAGGGCTTTGAAAGGTCCCTGACTATGTTGGAGGTTCGGATCTGGAACTTGGGTCACCGATGGTTTGGACTGGACTCCATATGGCTGCGGACACTCAGTGACTCGCGGGGGGGCGGGGGGAGACTCTTTTGCTTCTCTTTCTCAGACTGTAAGGGGCACCCAGCAATTCCTGCCAGGGGCAAATCTGTCTGCCATACAGCAGGAAAAATGAAACTTCATGTTTTATTACTGTGACAATAAATGGAATCTTGACTCTTGATTCCAACGTACACACTCAGTTGAGAATCAAATGCAATGCTCCGGACCTCCACCAGAGGACAGGCAGTGCTAAGGATTGCAGAATATTCACCATGTTCCAACCATCAGGATGAGATTTTCTCAGACTTTGCAAATTCCATCTCTCGCTCTCTGAGAAATTAAGGTTTAAGGTTCCTTTTATTGTCATGTGATAAAACATTAAAAATGGTTTACACAATATACCTCTGCCATAAGTTCCCGTCAGCATTGCCCAGTACCATGACCATAGGAGAGTGAGAAGCAAAAGAGAGCCCCTTCAGAGAATCTGGGTGTCAGCGGGTTCACCTCCAGCACCTCCCACAGCTCCACAGACTCCTATTTGATCCATTGGACACGCCGAGCTCCAGATCCAACTCTCCGGCACAGTCAGAAAGCCTTCATTGCCCTGTTTTTTTTTTGTTGGGTGGTATTAAAATGATTAGTCTTAGACTAAAATTAACGACACATCAAATTTAATACTTATGATGAGGTTTAGCTGTTTGTAGGAAGTGCACGGATGGCAGTCTCTTCAATCTGAGGCGCCTGCAAGCTCACACCAAGACACAAGAGCAACTTGTCCGTGAACTACTCTTTGCAGACGATGCCGCTTTAGTTGCCCATTCAGAGCCAGCTCTTCAGCGTTTGACGTCCTGTTTTGCGGAAACTGCCAAAATGTTTGGCCTGGAAGTCAGCCTGAAGAAAACTGAGGTCCTCCATCAGCCAGCTCCCCACCATGACTACCAGCACCCCCACATCTCCATCGGGCACACAAAACTCAAAACGGTCAACTAGTTTACCTATCTCAGCTGCACCATTTCATCGGATGCAAGGATCGACAACGAGATAGACAACAGATTTGCCAAGACAAATAGCGCCTTTGGATGACTACACAAAAGAGTCTGGAAAAACAACCAACTGAAAAACCTCACAAAGATTAGCGTATACAGAGCCGTTGTCATACCCACACTCCTGTTCGGCTCTGAATCATGGGTCCTCTACCAGCATCACCTGCGGCTCCTAGAACGCTTCCACCAGCGTTGTCTCCGCTCCATCCTCAACATTCATTGGAGAGGCTTCATCCCTAACATCGAAGTACTCGAGATGGCAGAGGCCGACAGCATCGAATCCACACTGCTGAAGATCCAATTGCACTGGGTAGGTCACATCTCCAGAATGGAGGACCATCGCCTTCCCAAGATCGTGTTCTATGGCGAGCTCTCCACTGGCCACCGTGACAGAGGTGCACCAAAGAAGAGGTACAAGTACTGCTTAAAGAAATCTCTTGGTGCCTGCCACATTGACCACCGCCAGTGGGCTGATATCGCCTCAAACCGTGCATCTTGGCGCCTCACAGTTCGGCGGGCAGCAACCTCCTTTGAAGAAGACTGCAGAGCCCACCTCACTGACAAAAGACAAAGGAGGAAAAACCCAACACCCAACCCCAACCAACCAATTTTCTCCTGCAACCGCTACAACCATGTCTGCCTGTCCCGCATCGGACTTGTCAGCCACAAACGAGCCTGCAGCTGACGTGGACATTACTCCTCCATAAATCTTCGTCTGCGAAGCCAAGCCAAAGAAGATAGCTATTACTTGGAAATCAGGTACGGATTTAGAGATGGAGAGGTGAAATGCTGAATTGTGTTTTTGTTTTCCACTTGAGAAAATCACTTATAATTTACGTAATAGATATTGTTTCTTTTTGAAAATATGGAGCCCATAAATACAACGTGTTGGTTTCAAAATATGAAGGACTCTCTGAAAACTCGCCCTTAGCTCCAATGTTGCGTGTAATGAGATGTTTTTTGGGGATTCTCGCTATTTTCTTTTTTTCTTGTGGAAAGTTGGGTGGTTGTGGGGGGGGGGGGGGTAGGGTGGGAAGGAGGGAGGCATTAGGGTATACACATGCATACGCGCGCATAAACACACATACACATACTCCACATATATTATTTTTTGAATCTATTCATTTTATAATTGTAGATGTGGTTTTAAAATTCTTAAATAAAACATTTTAAGAAAAGAATCCTTCAGTGCCTGAGGCCCTTCGGGATCCCTTCTTGTCCTCTCGAATCCTGGCTCTGATATCTGGTCCCCATGAGCCAATGTCCAGCAGGCCGCCCCCTGTATGGGCTCCTTGACTGCACACTCAGCCCCCAGTTTGTGTGGGTCCTTCAACCGCTGAGCTTACTCTGGTTCATTCCCTCCCCCCCCCCCCCCCCCCCCCCCCTGCCATGCATGGCAGAAAGTGATGTGTTCAGGTCAAATAGACAAGGAGCAAATTACTTTTTCAGTGGCAGGAGAACACAGAGATGAGTTGATCAGTTGGAGAACCCAGGGGTGGAAGGGAGGGGAGGGGAGGTCCATGGAGATGGAGGGTAGAGGAGAGAGGGCAAAGGAGAATACAGACCCAGCCAATGGCTTTAATCTGGGACCTGATACCTTCAAAAGATCGGCAGCAGAATGTCGAGCACCTCAGGGCTGTGGGCTCAGTCTGCTCCTGTTCACACCACTGACCCAAGACTGCATCGCCAGATCCAGCTCAAACAGTCATTGGCCTCACCAGCAACAACGACAAGTCGCCCAATAGAGAGGCAGAAAATCTCGTGGAATGGTGCAAGAGTAGTGACCCGAATCCCAATGTGGACAATATGAAGGAGATGATGGTGGACTTCAGAAGGACCAGGAATGACCACCCTCCACTGCACATCAACAACTCTGTAGTGGAGGGAACCAGGTTCCTTGGAGTTCACTAAATTAGTGACCTATCATGGACACTCAACATCCCCTCACTTGCCAGGAAGGTGCAACAGTGACTTCACTTCCTGAGAAGACTGAAGCGGGCAAGGCCACCATTATGTCAACTTTCTACAGGAGCTCTATCGAGAGCGCCCTGGCTGGCTGCATCACAATGTGGGTACGGTTACTGCAGAGAAATGGATCGGATGTCAATCTCCAGGGCCATCAGAGTGGCAGAGAGGATCACTGGGGTCTCCCTCCTCCCCCGCACCCCATTGACATGATCTAACAGGATCGTTGTCTGAAGACGCACGCAAACACATTGAAGACCCCTTCCATCCCGCACACAGCATATTTCAGCTGCTCCCATTCGGGAAGAGATACAGGAGGATCAGAGCCAGCCCCACCAGGCTGAGGAACACCTTCTTCCCATGGGGAGTGAGAACGCTGAACAACCAAAGGGACTGCTCACACTGACCCTCCAAGTCTCTCATGTACAAAACAACATTTATTTATTTGTCTAGATGAAATACTTGTCCTGTGGGTGTATCATTTGTCTGTACGTGTGTCATATCTGTATGTGTGTCTGCGTGTTTTACACCGAAGACCAGAGAATGGTGTTTCACCAGATTGTACTTATACAATCAGATGTCAAGAAACTTGACAGGGAGGGGGAGTCACGTGATGGAGTAGTGGCCGGTCGGGGAACTCCAGCCCTCTCCGGAAAAGTTTTAAAAAAACACAGAAAACACAAAGGCACAAACACAAAAACTAAAATAAAGTGAAAATAAAGATGTGGAGAAAATGGCAGCGAAGAAAGAAAAGCCAAAAGCAACTGGAAGAAGAGAAGAAGAAAGGATGTCGGAAGAAGAAGGTGAAGGCCTTACCTGTCCGAGGAGGCCCGCCGCGGAGAGAGAAGCCCGCTCCCTAAGGTCAGCTGAAGCCCTGAACTCGGGACTACAAAAATGGCTCGCGGAGTCAAACAAAAGTGCGCAACCGCGCATGCGCGATGCGCGAGACAAAAATAACACTGACGGGAGGGGGGACCAGCTGAGGAGTCGATCTCCACAACTGAAATTGACAACCACAACAAAGCAGCAAGAGGAGAACATAGAAAATAACGAGAACAAGAAAGAAAAGAGTAAAAAGAAATCAAAGAAAGAACAGATGACCAACCCAGAGGAAGAAGACCAGCATCAAGACACTTCTAGTAAAAATAAGAAGACCAAAAATACCCAACAAAATAAAACAAACAACCCAACAAGAAAACCAGAAGAGACAGAGGGAAAGGACACAGATCCTGGAGTGGACTCAGAAGAAGAAGAGGAAGAACACAGAGAAATGGAAGAAGAAGGGAAGGGCAAGTACATGGATATATATTTTTTAAAGAATATATGGAATCAGTAAAAGAATGGCAATTACAAGAATTCAGTGAAATAAAAAGAAGAATAAAAAGTACAGAAGAAAAAATGAATAGATTAGAGATGATCATGTCAGATATAGGAAAAAGAGTGGACAAGGTGGAAGAACGAGAAACAGCCGTAGAAATGGAGGTAGAGGACTTAAAAAAGAAATTAGAAGAATCTAATAAAAAAAGTTAAAGAGACACAAGAGCTGTTAGCTCAGAAGATAGATATAATGGAAAATTATAATAGAATAAACAATATAAAGATAGTGGGCCTTAAGGAAGATGAAGTAGGCAAAAATATGAAAGAATTTATAAAAGAATGGATCCCCAGGGTCCTGGGAAGACCAGAATTACAGGAAGAAATGGAAATAGAAAGGGCACATAGAACATTAGCCCCGAAACCACAACCACAACAAAAACCAAGATCCATTCTAGTAAAATTCTTAAGATATACAACAAGAGAAAATATATTGGAGAAAACAATGAGGAAAATAAGAGAAGACAAAAAACCACTGGAATACAAAGGTCAAAAAAAAAATTTCTATCCAGATATAAGTTTTGAACTCCTGAAGAAGAGGAAGGAGTTTAATACAGTAAAAACGATCCTATGGAAAAAAGGATATAAATTTATGTTAAAGTACCCAGCGGTTCTTAAAATAGTTATTCCAGGGCAGCAAAACAGACTATTCTTGGATCCGGAGGAAGCAAGAAAATTTGCAGAACAACTACAAAGCAGACAGAGAGATGAAGACATGTAACGAGAACAAAAATGACCACAAACTATATGTATGTGTATATGTATATTTTTAAAAAAATAGAGTATAGATAAGAACTAAGAAGGGAAAGTAAGGGAAGAAAGGAAGTAAGGAGGGAATTAAGAGAGTAACCTTTGTTATATATGAAGATTAAAATCTTTTCGGGGGGGGTGCTGGGTGGAGAAGAATTACGGTCACAGCGAAATCCAAATGGAGAGGGGAGATGTGGTTGCCCGACAAGGGATAAAGGGCAACTCAGGAAGGGGAGGGGATAGTGGGGTTAAGAAATTTTAGATAGGAGAATAAGGGAAATGTTTGATGTTTTAGAAATGTTGTCTAATAAAGTGTTCAAAACAAGAAAGCAGAAATGGATAAGAAGGAAAGGTGATGATGGAGAAACGGAAAGGGAAGATAAACAAAGTATGAAATGGCTATGTTGAACTATATGACTTTAAATATTAATGGAATACATAACCAAATCAAAAGGAAGAAACTGCTAAATTTACTGAAAAAAGAAAAAATTGATATAGCATTCGTACAAGAAACACATTTAACTGAAATGGAGCACAAGAAATTAAAGAGAGATTGGATAGGACATGTAACAGCAGCGTCATATAATTCAAAAGCTAGAGGAGTGGCTATATTAATCAATAAAAATGTACCAATCAAAATAGAAGAGGAAATAATAGATCCAGCAGGGAGATCTGTAATTATAAAATGTCAGATATATTCAGAGTTTTGGAATTTACTCAATGTATATTCACCTAACGAAGAAGATCAAAAATTTATGCAAGATATCTTTTTGAAGATAGCAGACACGCAAGGGAACATACTAATAGGAGGGGATTTCAACCTTAATTTGGATTCAAACATGGATAAAACTGGAAAAAAAATTAACAGAAAGAACAAAGTAACCAAATTTATAATTAAATCGATGCAAGAAATGCAACTTTTGGATATATGGAGGAAACAACACCCAAAGGAAAAGGAATATTCATATTATTCGGGCAGCCATAAAACATACTCAAGAATAGACCTATTCCTGTTATCAGCTCACATGCAAGAGAGAGTTAGGAAAACGGAATATAAAGCTAGAATATTATCGGACCATTCACCCCTGATATTGACAATAGAGTTAGAGGACATCCCACCAAGAATGTATAGATGGAGATTAAACTCCATGCTACTTAAAAGGCAGGATTTTAGAGAATTCATTGAACGACAAATTAAAATGTACTTTGAAATAAATACGGAATCAGTGAAAGATAAGTTTATACTATGGGATGCAATGAAAGCATTCATCACAGGGCAAATAATAAGTTATGTAACCGAGATGAAGAAGGACTATAATCAGGAAACAGAGCAGTTGGAAAGGGAAATAGTAAATATAGAAAAAGAATTAGCAATGAAGGAAGATACAACTAAAGGAAGAGAATTAGCAGATAAAAAAATAAAATATGAAACACTACAAACATATAAGGTGGAGAAGAACATAATGAAGACAAAACAGAAATATTATGAACTAGGGGAAAAAACGCACAAAATTCTAGCATGGCAGCTTAAGACAGAACAAACTAAGAAAATGGTATTGGCATCAAGGAAAAAGGACAAACAAATCACATATAATCCAACGGAGATTAATGAAAACTTCAGAGAATTCTACGAACAATTATACCAAACTGAAAACGAAGGGAAAGAAGACAAAATAGATGAATTTTTAACTAAAATTGAACTACCAAAATTACAAATAGAGGAACAAAATAAATTAACAGAACCATTTGAAATAGTAGAAATACAAGAGATAATAAAAAAACTACCAAATAATAAAACACCAGGAGAGGATGGATTCCCAATAGAATTCCATAAAACATTTAAAGATTTATTAAATTCCTCCCCTTCTGGAAGTAATCAACCAGAATGATAAAACACAAAGCTTACCAGATTCATGTAAAACAGCAATAATTACAGTAATACTAAAGCAAGGGAAAGATCCACTCGCACCAGCGTCATATAGACCAATATCTTTACTTAACACAGATTATAAGATAATAGCTAAACTATTAGCAAACAGATTAGCCGACTATGTACCAAAAATAGTAAATCTAGACCAAACTGGATTTATTAAAAAAAGACGAACAACAGACAATATTTTTAAATTTATTAACTTAATTCATGCAGTAGAAGGAAATAAAACTCCAACAGTAGCGGTTGCTTTAGACGCAGAGAAGGCCTTTGTCAGAGTAGAATGGAATTATTTATTCAAAGTACTACAAAAATTCAGTTTACCAGAGAAGTATATTAATTGGATTAAAGCATTATGTAAGGGGCCATTGGCGAAAGTGACAGTAAATGGATATATATCAAAACAATTTAACTTAAGCAGATCAACAAGGCAGGGATGCCCACTATCTCCTTTATTGTTCGCATTGGCCATAGAACCACTGGCAGAACTGATAAGAACAGAAAATAAAATAAAAGGGATAAAAATAAAAGACAAGGAATATAAAATCAGTTTATTTGCAGATGACGTTATTGTATACTTAACACAACCAGAATTATCAATAAAAGAATTACATAGGAAATTGAAGGAATATGGAGAAGTGTCGGGGTACAAGATTAACGCAAATAAAAGTGAAGCAATGCCAATGAATAATGCGGATTTCTCAAAATTTAAGAAGGAATCACCATTCAGATGGCAAATGCAAGCAATACGATACCTAGGTATACAAATAAATAAAAACCTCGGCCATCTATATAAACTCAATTATTATCCACTAATGAAAAAATTACAAGACAACTTAGAGCATTGGAAAGACTTACCACTAACACTAATAGGAAGCATAAACTGTATTAAAATGAACATTTTCCCAAGGATACAATACCAATTTCAGGCATTGTCAATACGCTTAACAGAGAAATTCTTCAAGGAGTTAAAGAAAATAATAAGGAAATTTTTATGGAAAGGGGGGAAACCGAGGATAGCACTAGATAAATTAACAGAATGGTATAAACAAGGAGGCTTACAACTGCCAAACTTTAAAAATTATTATAGAGCCGCACAATTAAGATACCTATCAGATTTTTATCAAACAAGGGAAAAGCCAGATTGGACTAGATTAGAACTAGATAAAATAGGGGAGAAGATATAAATGGGATGAAAAATTGGTACAACGTAGGAGTTCTCCAGTATTACATCATCTGCTCAATATTTGGAAGAAGATTCATGTAGAAAGGAATAAAACAAATTACCAATTACCAAAACTAATACTGACACAAAACCAGTTACTCCCTTTTACAATAGATAACCTTTCCTTTAGAGAATGGGAGGAAAAAGGGATCAAAAGAATAGAAAATTGCTTTTCAGGAAATAAATTATTATCCTTTGAACAAATGAAGGATAAATATAATATCTCACGATACAGTGCTGGCATATTACCAACTGAAATCCTACTTGAAGGACAAATTGGGAAGCAGTCTGAGGTTACCAGAGGGAAGTAACTTTGAATATGTGATTACAGATACAATGATAATCAAAAGATTTATAACAAATATGTATATTAAACTGCAAGAAAAGGAGAATGAGGAAACAAATGGTAAAACTAAACAAAAATGGGAACAAGATTTAAATATAAAGATAAAGAATGAAACATGGGAAAAGCTATGCTCTGGAACTATGAGAAATACAATAAACACGAGGTTACGTATGATACAATATAACTGGATACACAGGCTATACATTACACCTCAAAATGTTAAATAAATGGGACCCAACAGTATCTGACAGATGTTTTCGCTGTAAAAAAGGAAATGGGAACAACAATTCATGCAATCTGGACATGTGAGAAAGTGAAAAAATTTTGGGAAGATCTAAACCAGATATTAAATAAAATGACAGAAAGCAATATACCAAAAAACCCAGACATCTTCCTCCTAAGTAACATAAAAAACAAAGAATTTGGACTTGATTTGGATGGTGCACAAAAAAGATTTGTTAGGATAGCCCTAGCTGTAGCAAAAAAAATGTATTATGTCAGCCTGGAAATTAGAAGATAACTTGAGAATACAACAATGGTATATAGAAATGAATAAATGTATTCCATTAGAAAAAAATAACATATAATTTAAGAAATAATATTACAATATTTGAACAAATATGGGAGCCATACATGAAACACAATAGAGAAAACCTACCATGGACATCTACCACCTAAAATGACAGAAGGAGAAGGAAATGAAAAGAATTGACTCAGTGGAATTTCTTGTTTATTTTTATTGAGCGACAACATTGTTTGACGGGTTTAATGTATCTTATATTCTGAACTTTAAATAAATGGGAGGGGAGGTGAGGGAGGGAGGGAGGGGAGGAGGGAAGGGGGGAGAAAATGACACTGTATATATTTAAGAAGGAAAATGTATGTATCTTGATCAATGTGGTTTATAGCGTGAAAAATAAAAAAATTTAAAAAAAGAAACTTGACAGGAACTTCGGTGGGGGGGGTGGATTAATATTTTGGAAATAAGTAGGGAGCAAGTCTGAGCTCTTCCAGAGTCAAACACAGACAGGATGGGCTGAAGGGGGAAAACAAGAACCTGGGGAGCCCCAACTAGAGCAAGAGTCAGCCATTCAGTTCATCGAGCCTGGTCCACCACCTATAAGTTCACAGCTGAACTCACGGTTCCTTGCAGGTTCAAGGTCAGGCCGTGGACTCAGCTCCACTTACCCTCCTGTTCCCCGTGACGCGCAATTCCCCTCCAGTGCAGAGACCTCTCTGTGCCTTAAATACATCCAGCGAGGCAACCTCTACTGCTTCCTTGGGTGGAGAATTCCACTATTCTCTGGCAGAAGCAGGTCTTCCTTATCCACCCTAAATCTACTCCCCTGAATCCTGGGGTGATGATCTAGATTTGGCCGAGGTGAGTTCAAAGTTTCAGAGAGTTGGTGACGCATCCTGAATCTTGGCCCTACTGCTGGAGCCGAAACCTCGAAGAAAAGTAATTGCATTTTGATAACAACAGAATTGGGTCCTTCAGTTCCTCCACCCCATGTGGCCACTTCCCTAACTCTTTCTCTCTCCCTGTCACCTTCTCTCTCCCTCCCCATGTGTAAATCCGGCTTCCCCTTAAGACCCTCACTCCTGTACCTGAGGGACCTGCCGCCACAGCCCCACACTTCCCTGGGGGAAAGAAGCTCCACCTGAATTCCTGATTGCTCGGTCATCTCCTTGATCCCTGGCTCTATCTCCCCCACATGGAGACATCTGCTCCACATCTACACGGTTGGGGTAATGGTGAGCACAACGCCAACGCTCAGGACTGGGGTTCGAATCCCACACCGTATGTAAGGAGTTTGTACATTCTTCCCATGTCTGCGTGGGTTTTCCCCAAGGTCTCCAGTTTCCTCCCACCATTCAAAGAGGTACCAGGGGTTGTAGGTCATTGGGTGTAATTGGCCAGCAAGGACTCATGGGGCAAAGCCCCTGTTACTGTGCTATATGTTTAAATGTTTAAAATGGGAGGTTAGTCAGGAAGGCTTGATGTTCAAGGTGAGGTCATGAACTGGATTCGACAATGGCTGGATGGGAGAAGCCAGAGAGAAGTGGTGGATGATGCTTCTCAGACTGGAGGCCTGTGACGAGTGGTGCGTTGGGGATCGGTGCTGGGACCATTGTTGTTTGTCATCTATATCAATGATCTGGATGATAATGTGGTAAATTGGATCAGCAAGTTTGCAGATGACATGAAGTTTGGAGGCGTTGTGGACAGTGAGAAAGATTTTCAAACCTTCTGGGCCAGCTGGTAAAATGGGCTGAGAAATGGCCGATGGAATTTAATGCAGACAAGTCTGAGGTGTTGCATTTTGGAAGGACAAACCAAGAAAGGACGTACACAGTAAATGGTCGGGTAATGGGGAGTGCAGTAGGACAAAGGGACCTGGGAATACTAGGTAAATCACTGAAAGTGGCGTGGATAGGGTTCTAAAGAGAATTTTTGGCATATTTTTCGTCAAAGTATTTTCTCCCCACCAATCCCCTTCTACAGAAGTTGGGTTGTTATGTTCACGTTGTATAAGACATTGGTGATGCCAGTTTGGAGTATTGTGTGAAGTTGTACTCACTAATGCATAGAAATAGTGTTACGTTAATGCAGTGTTGGGGCAGTCCCTGATTAGTGTCACTAGGGGAGGTTCAAGGGTGCCATGCAAATTGTTAGCATGGTTAAGAAACTAGTTTCTTGAAGAAGCCTCTCCAGCGGCTGTACTTCATGAGGAGATTCGGTACATCACCGAAGACACTCGAAAACCTCTAAAGGTGTAAAGTGGAGGGCATTCTGGCCGGTTGCATCACTGGTCGCCAACACTCAGAACAGGAAAAAAAGCCCAGAGCGTTGTTAACTCGGCCTGCGACATCACGGGCGCCAGACTTCACTCCATCGAGGACGTCTACAAGAGGCAGTGTCTTAAGAAAGCAGCCTCTATCCTCAAGGACCCCCACCACCTCGTCACTCTGCTACCATCAGGAACAGGGTACAGGAGCCTGAAGACGAGCACTCAGCGGCACAGGACAGCTTCTTCCCCCTCCGCCATCAGATTCCTGAAGGGACAATGAACCAAAGGCACTGCCTCACTTTGACTTTTCGTGCACTCATTTTATTTATTTATTTTTTGAAAGGTAATTTCTATGAATGTTTACCCTTGTGATGATGCCACGAAACAACAAATTTCTTGACTTGTTCGTGACAATAAATTCTAATTCTGAGCTTTCTCACTGTGCCTAGGTGCACGTGACAGTAAACACAAGCCTCCCAATGTTCACCTCTGCAGCTGATGGGAAACATGCCTTGAGTGTATACGCTTGAAAGTGCACTGACTGCTTTCCTCATGGCCTGGTTTGCAAATCGAGAAGGCCGCAGACAGAGCGAAACCCATCACAGCCACCAACCAGCCATCTGTCAAAGACGTCTGTGTGAGGCGCTGCCTCGGGAAGGTCGCCGACATAATGAAGAATCCCCATTCCCCCCGCCTCCCCTCGGTCACAGCTCTATTCACTGCCCCCTTGCGCCTCCCCATCGTAATCTAACTATAAACCACTCCAGGGCCACTGAAACATCCCATCGTTTTACATTACGTGCAGCGGTGAATATTTATCTATCTGTTAAAAATGTATTATCTTTCATTTCATGTGCTAAATTCAAATTATACTTTCTTTCATGTATTTAACTTACCACTGTAGCCATGGCAAATAACAGTTTAATTGCATCTGTACATTGTCTGCCATTTCTGGCTCTACACAAAGCTCTGGGACACCTGGTCGGCAAAGGTGCATACATCAGGACACTCTTTATCAATTACAGCTCGACATTTAGCACCATTATCTCCTCAAAACTGATCAGCAAACTCCAGGACCTGGAACTCAATGCCCCGCTGTGTAATTGGATCCTGGATTTCCTCACCTCCAGACCTTGATCAACGAGGATCGGTAAGAGCATCTCCTCCACAATCTCTAGGTTCCCCTGGACAGGGCATCGGATGGCTCATTGAGCTTGCCCGACCGGTACACGATCTCATAAATGTAGGTGGATGCTCAATTCTCCACCTCATGGTCTTGTCATTTTTGATTTTACCCCTCTGTTTATTGTTAAACATAAAAGCAACAGCTCTCTGGTCGGTCAGCAGGGTGAATAGTCTGCCGGCCAAGTTGTGTCTCCAATGACGAAAGGCCTCCATTATCGCCTGTGCCTTCTTCTCGATGGCGGAGTGCCTGCATTCAGGGCCTTGGAGGGTTCGGGAGAAAAAACGCCACAGGCCTGACTGCTTGGTTCAGTGTGGTGGCCAGGGCATCGCTCTCCGCTTGGAATAGGACAGATCCATCAATGGCCTGCATCGCCACCTTGGCAATCTCGCCCTTGGTGCCCTCGAAAGCCTTACGGACCTCTACTGAACAGGGGGGGAAAGGTGGTGGGTTTCATCAGGGGGGTGGTCTTTGTCGGCCTAATTGGGGATCCACTGGGCAAGAGAAGAGCCCCAGGCACCTTTTTAAAGCCTTGGGGATCTAGGGCAGAGGTAATTCCGGAGGCCAGGTTCTCGTCGTGTTCCTTCTGGTTCCCGTCGCAGATGGTGACATTATCCAATTAGGGAATAGACAGCTTTTAGTTTGCTGGTATCCACCAAGTGATCCATCTCCCTTTGGAACACTGACGCCCCGTTCGTGAGGCCGAACGGGACCCACAGGAAGTGATAGAGCCGGCATACTCGACAGTGAAGAATTGAGAATTCTCGCCAACCTGTCTGCACACAGTTGGCATTTTTAATGATCATTATCTTCAACCATTTTAACCCATTTTAAAACTCACAAACCGTGCCATTTTATTAAGAAGAAACTGCTTTTCATGGATTCTTAACGATGAAGGAGGGTGAGAGAAAGCCAAAACACCTGGAGGAAACCCACGCAGACTTGGGGAGAACGTACCGGCTCCTCAAAGACAGCACCGGATTTGAACCCAGTCCCAGGCACTGTAAAGGCATTGCATTAATCGTGCTGTCCTCTTCTTCTTCTTCCTATAGGATGGTAATGGTTCCTTTCAGTCAGTTTGCGGGGATTGACACGAGGAGACCCCACTCCTCATAAAGGAGCAGTGAGTGCCTGAGTGGATTTAGGTGAGTAGGGGGTTGCACAGGTCCAGTCCCACTCTCTTGACATCCCCTCCCGGATTCAGCGGCACAGCGAGATCCAAGACGGTGGGGGGAGTTCTGTTGCAGTGAATGGCCTGACCAAGCTTCGATGCAAGGGATCCCCTTACCGCGCTTCACGGCACGTGTTTGCTCGACAGCCATTGACCTGATGAGAGGATTCGTCCGCCCTTCGACAGGCCTTGTTTTGTACCCTCTAGCCACCCTCTGCACCACGCCAGCCTGACGGGAGAGCCAATTTAGTCGCTGACTGCCCAACCCTGCGACAGGTGGATACTGGGTTACGTGGTAACCTGACAGTTGTTGTACAATCTCTGTGTCATTGAACGTTCGACTGTAAAGCAAAGCACGAAAAGAGAAACTGGCTCGATGACAAGCTCCTTGCAAATTAATAAAACTGGGAATGGCACAGGGGAAATGTTGATTTTATGGTGAAAGACTATTCGTTAAAAGTGGAGAAGCGACAGCTTTAATATTGTGCCCACCACCTGTCAGATAGAAACTAGATGTCCTTTGGGATGTTAAGCGATAAATCCAGGCACTTTTGCACTTTGCACAGACTGTACATTTATTGCCATAATAATTCTTTATACTCATCGAAAACTTCATAGTTGTTATTGCTGCAGTGGCAAATTGGGTTTGTAAAGTTTCACAAATTCCATCATGGCCAATTAAATTAGTGATTTGGGTTGGTGAAGGAAGTTGTCAGTCTGGTGAAATTACCCAGAAACTGGGTAAACAAAAATTGAAGCCGAATCTTCAGGAAAGAGCTCGGCTCAAGACAAGCAGGAGTTTAGCGTTTCCTTCTGCTCGCGGCAGGGTCAGAATCAGGATTTATTGTCAAGAGCTAATCACAAAATTCAGTGTTTGGCAGGAGCGTCACAGAGCAAACGTTCATATTATAACCATCTTGCAACAATAATATAAATAAATAAAAATACTGCATGAAAAGTGAGGCTGTGTCTGTGGTTCATTGATCTTTCAGGAATCTGATGGCGGAGGGGAAGAAGCCGTCCTTGTGTCGCTGGGTGCTCGTCTTCAGGCTCCTGTACCTTTTCCCCGATGATAACAGAGTAAAGAGGGCCTGGCCTGGGTGATGGGGGTCTTTGAGGATAGAGGCTGCTTTCTTAAGACACCGCCTCATGGAGACGTCCTCGATGGAGTGGAGTCTGGTGCCTGTGATGTCGCAGGCCGAGTTAACAACTCTCTGGAGTTTATTTTCGTCCTGAGAGTTGGCGCCTCTGTACCAGGCAGTGATGCAACCAGCCAGAATGTTCTCCACCTGTACAAGTTTGAGAGTTTTTAGTGATGTACCGAATCTCCTCAGACACCTCACGAAGTATAGCCATTGGCGAGCCTTCTTTGTGATTGCATCGACATGGAGGCTCCAGGACAGATCCTCAGAGATGTTGACACCCAGGAATTTGAAGTTCTTGACCTTCTCCACTACTGAGCCCTCGATGAGGACCGGGACATGTTCCCCTGACTTCCTTCTGAAGTCCACAATTATCTCTTTGGTTTTGCTGACGTTGAGTGCCAGGTTGTTGTCTTTACACCATTCAACGAGCTGATCGATCTCCCTCCTGTACACTTCCTCATTGCTGTTTGTGATTCTACCAACAGCTGTGGTGTCATCAACACGTTTGTAGATAGCGTTGGAATTCTGCCTGATCACACAGTCATGGGTGTATAACAAGTAGAGCAGTGGGCTAAGCACGCATCCTTGGGGTGAACCTGTGTTGATGATCAGTGAGGAGGGGAGATTGCTTCCAATTCACACTGACTATGGTCTTCCAATGAGGAAATCAAGGGTCCAGTTGCGGTGGGGGGGGGGGGGGGGGGGGGGGGGGTGGGGGTGGGGGTGCAGAGGCCTAGAGTTTGTGGCTTCTTGACCAGCCCTAAGGGCCCATGGCGATTATATGTCACCGCCGCTACTTTGCCTGTGCCAGAGTGGCGAGCGTATGTTTTGCAATTAATGCAAATATAATTTGAGTGGAAGTACTGGCATTAAACGGAATAAAAACATTCAATTCTCAGACGAAAGCAAAGTATCTGAGGACCTTGGAAGGCCAAGTGGCAATCTGCCCGCTTGCGTTCATTCCTCAGTAACTTCCTCAGTGTGCGTTCAGCATTCACTTTACATGCTGAAAATGAAATGAAACGAAATTGCATTTTAGTTGCAAAGTTTTGCTTATTAAAGGCAGGACTGAAATAAAAACGGCTTTATGTCATCTCTCTCAGAATTTTGTGGAAAACTGGACTGACAGAAAAATCTTCACTCTTGAAATGAGGTGTTCTTAATTTCCACTCCCTCCTTTATGTAGCCGCTGTTAAATTCCCCACTAGTTAAAATTCCCTGCTTGTTTATTTTGCCCTTTTTTTTTACAGAGATGCCAGAGCGTCATTCCATTGTGCTCCGGCAGCACTGCACCACTGGGGTGGCCACTGGGAGGTCCACGCTATAGCGGCGGACAGAGCCAAGGTGCTCAATGAAGTGATCTCCCAGTCTGGGCCCAGCCTCTCCGACGTAGAGGAGACCACAATAGGAGCACTGGATACCATAGATGACTCCTGAAACGTCACTTCACTTGGACGGACCGTTTGGGTCGCCGGGCAGTGGTGAGGGAGGAGGTGTGGGCACAAGGGGAGCATCTCCTGTGGTCACAGGGGTAAGTGCTAATTGGTGGGGAGGGAGGTGTGGTGCGGGAGGAGAGTGGTGGGATCACAATCACATTGTAGATGGCAGAGAGGGGAGGAGAGGGGATGCTCTTGAGGTGTTGTGGACAGCACTGCAGTGCATCTAGTCAATCTGCCATCTCTGATGTTAGATCGGACGGCTTGCAGCCAATAAAAGGGCGCTGTGGGGAAGGACCAGTGTCTTGACTCCATCCATTACCAGGTTGAGACCAAACAGTAAACCCCGTAAACAACAGAGGGGGAGTAATGACAAGGTGTAAATAGAAAAGATTTCTAACAATGTACCATCATGGAGGGGTGTAGACGTTTTGAAGCATTTTCCTTTTTGTAGACTTTAATAGAGGTCTTCAAGATTCTGAGAGGCATAGAGAGGGCAGACAGCCAGTTCTTTTTTCCCAGGAAGGGTGTAGCAAGACGTATGTACACAGTGAAGGGAGGGAAGTTTAGGGGAGACGTCAGGGGTAATTTTTTTTACACATAGCTGTGGGGGCCTGGAATGCTTTGCTGGGGATGGTGGTGGAACCTGGAACACTGGGGGCATTTGAGAGACCCTTACATGGATGAGGGTGACGAGATAGTCCTTCATTGGGCTCCGCCAGCACTGCACAATGAAGTCTAGTCCTTCATTTTTTGGTAAGAATATACAGGTTGGCATAACATCGATAGCTGTAATGTGCAGTGCCAATAATTTACTGGTCTATTAAAATTGAGTGAATCTATTGTAATCAAAATTGCAGTTGAGGCACCCCACCCTCCTCCAACTCCCATCACCGGGTGAGTCTAATTCTCAAAGACCTTGCCCTCAGAGATTTCAGGGGGTGGGGGGTGGAATCTGAACATCTATAAGACCTGAAGGGCCTGGAACCAGGACAATTAAGGGTGTGACCTGTAGGTGTGGTTTGCTTATAACCATTGCCACTGCTGGGATGCGCACAGCCTGAGGGACCTCTCAGCGCATAGCATAGGAGCTGCTTCGAGGAAGAAAGTCCTGAGGCTTACAGCGCAGGAGGGGGGGGGGGTGCTGAGTTCACACCCCTGTCCGCGTCAATGGCGGTGAGATGGAGGGAGCTGACAACCACAAGTTTTTTTCATTAATTTAATTTAGACAGAGAGCACAGTAACAGACCCTTTCCGCTCAATTAACATACAATCCAAATGCGTATTGAATCAAATTGAGCAGCATGGACATGTGGGCCGAATGGCCTGTGGGTCAAGTAGTATCAGTGGGAGAAAGCAATGGAATATTCGGATTTCAGGTCACCCCAGTTCAAAGAGGCAGCTTTCTCAAGACACCCCCTTCTTGTAGATGTCCTTGATGGACAGGATGGCGCTGTGATGGCGCTGGCAGAGTTCGCACCTCTCTGCCGTCTTGTCCTGCCCTGGGCATCAGCACCTCTACACCAGTCAGACGGTCCACCTGTAGAAATTGGCAAGTGTGCTGGGTGAGCCACGAGATTCACCAAAGGTCTGGAAGGCTCCAAAGCAGTTCACTGAGAAAGGAGACGTGGCGAGATCTGGCTTAAGGGAATTTGGTGAGTCACTGTTCCGGAAGGGGAACCTTCAGGTGATGGAAATAGAGAAGGAGCAAAATATGAATAATTAATTTCACGATCATCCAGAGTGGATTTGGCCTGGGTAAACTGGAACCAGCAGTTGGCAGACAGAAGGGTAACATACCAGATTTATTGTCAGACTACGTACATGGTGGCACGACTGGCGTAGCGGTTAGTGCAATGACTTTACAGTGACAGTGATTGGGACCATGGTTCGAATCCCGCGCTGTCTGTGCATTCTCCCCATGCCTGCGTGGGTTTCCTCCCACTATTCAAACCTACTGGGGGTGTAGGTCAATTGGGTGTAATTGGACGGCATGGGCCCATGGGCCAGAAGGGCCTGTTGTACTGTGCTGTATGTTTAAAAATAAATTTTAAAATGTTAACAACTCTGAGATTCTTTTCCCTGTGGGTGAGGCAGAATTAACACCTCAGCAGTGCAAAACAAAACTGTACTCAACGTGCACTGGTAAACAAATGCAGAAATGTAAACATGGGCTGTCTTTAAAGGAGAGATGTTTCAGGTGCAGTTCGACACGTTCCCAGGAGGAACAAGGAATAAACAAATCCAATCTTCCGAGACAACGAGTAGAAATGAGGAAACTGAAGCAAATAAAGGATGAATGTGAACTGTCAGATAATGATGAGGAGTTTATTGACCTGCACCAGTAGTTCTCAACCTTTTTCGGTCTAAGGCCCACCTGGAATGATACCTGGAGGGTTATGGACCAGGGGCAGGTCCGTGGGGCTAGTGGAATGACATTTTGGCACAGACTAGAAGGGCCAAATGGCCTGTAATGTTCTATAATCAATTCATTATTCTGTGTTCAATGTGCACATGTAGTGTTCTATGATCAGTGTCGGGGCTGTGCAATCGATCAGCAAGAGGAGGTGTAAGGCGCTCCTTCCATCCGATAGCCTACAGGTCACCCTTGGGCAAGGTGTAGCACCTGCATAGATTCCCAAACAGGGTCACATGAACCCATGGATCGCAGATGGTAGATGGTTTTTACAAGCAGATTCTACAAATTGGAATTGATGGTTGTAAAACTAAAAATGCTGGGCAGATGAATCTGCTGATCGATGGCCAGGGTTACCCGTCCAGCATGGACCCTGCAACTGAAGGCGGCAACGGGAAACCACTTCAGTATTTTCCCTTTGTGTAATCTTGAACTCAACACCAACGACGGTCTCAGCTCAAAGATGGAGCCTTCACCAAAGGAGAACAGGGGAGGCAACAACTACAGTTTGGAGGGTCCGAGATCGTGATGGACAGAGAGACATGATCGCCCATGCCAAACGGCAATGCATCTGAATGAATGAGTGTTCTATGGCTTCTGGCCTAACGTGCCACGGTCCGCTCGTGGCAATGACTGAGAAATGTTTTCAAGTCAAAGGTAGCTCTGTAAGAAACACAACTTTATCTAATTTAAAATATTTTACTTAACATTTTTAAAGGCCCACATGGAGGAACGCCGAGGCCCACCAGCTCACTGGCTAAGGAACACGGTCGTGTGCAATGTATACTTGCACTGAAATTCTTCTGGTAAAAACACTGAAATGCTGGAAGAACTCAGCAGGTCACACAGCATCCAGTTGAGGTAAAGATATATGACCAAAGTTTAGAAGCTGAGGGCTCTCGATACGTTTGAAATGTACTGGGGGTTAATTGGGTGTAATTGGGCGGCACCAAAAGAATTATTATTGCACTACTTTCTTTAACTTGGCACGCAAACAGAGCTCCTAGCTTTATTTTACCCTTGGATATCCTACAGATTCTAGGACAGTTCATCTGCTTGACATCACCATTTCAGTTGTCAAGGACTGCATGCACCAAGTTCTGGCATTTATTACAAGAGGAGTAGATTATAGGAGCAGGGATAAGATGTTGAGGCTTTTATAAGGCCCTGGTGAGACCTTTACCAGTGAGCAGTTTTGGGCTCCTTATTTAAGAAAAGATGTGCTCATGTTGGAGAGGGTTCAGAGGACATTCACAAGGATTATTCCAGGACGGAAATAATGTGGAGCATTTCACAGCTCTTGGCCTGTACTCATTGGAATTTAGGAGAATGAAGAGATCTCACTGAAACATTTTAAATGCTGAAAGGCGTGGACAGAGTAGACGCAGAAGGGTTGTTTCCCACGGTGGGAGAGTTTGAGACAAGAGGGCACAACTTCAGGATTGAAGGGCATCCACTCAGAACAGAGATGCGGAAGAATTTCTTCAGCCAGAGGGTGGTGAATCTGTGGAATTTATTGCCACAGGTGGTTGTGGAGGCCGAGTCATTGGGTGTATTTAAGGCCAGAGGTTGATCCGCTCTTGATTAGCCGGGGCATCGAAGGTTATGGGGAGAAGGCCGGGCAGTGGTGCTGAGTGGGGAAATGGATCAGCTTGTAGTGGCAGCCGGGGTGGGGGGGAGCAGGGACTTCACGCTCGAATCGTCCCTGTAATGCCGGCTGACCACGAGTTCCGGGATCCATGCTGAGATGGCGCTAGACGCACCCCCCTCCACCTCGGGGGCAAAGCCCACGGGCTGAGAAACGCAACAGGAGAGTTATGACGTCAATTTTGGTTTTGGAATGGCCGAACCGGAAGTGTCTTAAAGAGTGGTCTAAAGCGAGATTAAAACAGTTCTTTGCTGGATACAATGTAAGTCTGCCTTAAAAGGCACCACACAGCTCGATGGGCTGAATGGCCTATTTCTTCTCCCCTGGCTATAACCTTATGATTGTCTTCAGTCAAATAATTTATTTTCTTAAGCATTGTGGGATTTCCTGCAGTGGATGTTGAATAGAATGAAGGAACTCTGGTTTAAGCAGGGCTTCCTGGATGATAGCAGTGAGTTTGTAGAATGATTGAGTGGCTTATTCATGCAGGTTTGACCATAGACACTAACATTTAATACAATGACAGACACTCCAGGTCATTAATGAACTCTGGATAAAATATTATGTGCCTTTTTCAGAATCCAGTGAGCCACTGTCCTTTCCACAACATCCTGCCTGGGTGAGACCACTTTTGAAATAAAGTTTAGAATCAGGATCAGAATTTACTGTCATATTCATGTCAAGAAATTCTTTGGTTTGCAGCACTGTCACAAAGTGAATATTGCCATAAATTTACATTTTAAAAATAAATAAATGGTTCATTGATCATTCCGGAATCTGATGGCGGAGGGGAAGAAGCTGTCCTTGTGCCATCTTCAGGCTCCTGTACCTTTTCCCCAATGGTAGCAGGGTGAGGAGGGCATGGCCTGGGTGGGGGGTGGGGGGGGCGGAGGTGGTCCTTGAGGATAGAGGTTGCTTTTTTTTTTAAGATACCCCCTTTTGTAGACATACTCGATGGAGTGAAATCTGGTGCCTGCAAGCCGAATTCATAACTCTCTGGAGTTTTGCCAATCCGGTGGAGAGGCTCCTCCACACCAAAGAGTGATGCAACCAGCCAGACTGCTCTCTGTGGTACATCTGTAAAAACTTTTAAGAGCCTTCAGTGGCCAAACGGAATCTCCTCAAACTTCTCACAAAGCCGGCCTTCTTCGTGATTGCATCGACATGAAGGCTCCAGGATACATCCTCACAGACATTGATAGCCAAAAGTTTGAAATTCTTGACCCTCTCCGCTATTGAGCCCCCAACGAGGACTGGTTCATTTTCTCCTGACTCTCTCCTGCAGTCCACAATCAGCTCCTTGGTTTTGCTAACTTTGAGGGCAAGGTTGTTACTGTGACACCACTCCACGAGCTGATCTATCTTTCTCCTGTATGCCTACTCGTTGCCGTCTGTGATTCTGGAGAAGACCGTGGTGTCATCGGCAAACTTGTAGATGGCATTGGAATTGGGCCTGGCCACACATGGGTGTATAACGAGTAGAGCAGTGGACTAAGCACGTATCCTTGGGGAGTGCCCGTGAGGAGGAGAAGCTGTTTCCAATTCATACTGACTGATTTTCCATTGAGGAAGTCAAGGATACAGTTGCAGAGGAGGTTGCTGAGGCCCAGGGTTTGAAGCTTGTTGACCAGCACTGAGGGAATAATGTTATTGAAGACCGAGCTCTAGTCGATGTTCTCTTGGTGATCCAGAGCCAGTGAGATTGCGTCTGCTGTGGAGTGATTACAGCTGTCGTCGGCTTTTTCAGGAAAAATGTACATTCTATAGAGGAATGAACCAGAGGTTAACCAGACATTCCTCTTGCAACAGGACTTTCAGGTAGAAACATAAGGAATGGAGTAGGGGACCATTCAGCCTTCACCAACAGTCCCTTCCTCTTTCCCCCCTCTCTCTCTCTCTCTCTCCCTCTCTCCCTCCTTCCCTACATTCTTCTCTCTCCCTCCTTCCCTCACTTCCTCCTTCTCTCCATCCTTCAGGGAATGTGATCTCCCAGCCATACCTCTCTGGTTCTATTGTTTATTGCAAACTTCCTCCTTTCCAGTGAGTTGAGGAACAGTCATATCATCAAATGCATTGGATCAGATAAGGATATTGGTGAAACAGGTCAAGGTGCTGGTGAATCTGGTCAAGGTGTTAGTGAATCGGGTACAGGGGCCGGTGAATCGGGTAAGGGAGCGGGAGAATCCAATGGGTTTTACAACATCATTACATTCAGAAGAAAGGCCAGGCATGACTATCTTCTACTACACATTAATAGCTTGGTGGTGGAGATCCCCAAGTTCCTCGGAGTCCATTTACCAAGCAGCTGATCATGGACACTCAACACCTCCTCACTTGTCAGGAAGGTGCAACAGCGACTCCACTTCCTGAGAAGACTGAGATGGGCAAGGCTGCCGGCCACCATCATGTCAACCTTCTACAGGAGCTCTATCGAGAGCGTCCTAGCCGGCCTCATCACAGCGTGCAACAGCTGCTGCAGAGAAGTGGATCGGAGGTCAATCTACAGGATCATAAGAATGGACACTCTCCCCCCCCCCCCACCCCCCACCATTGATGTGATCTACCGGGATCGTTGTCTGAAGAGGGGGCACAAAATCATGGAGGATCCCTTCCACCCTGCACACAGCATCTTTCAGCTGCTTCCAATGGGGAAGAGATCCAGGAGGATCAGAGCCAGCCCCACCAGGCTGAGGGACAGCTTCTTCCCACGGGCAGTGAGAACGGTGAACGACCAAAGGAACTGCTCCCACTGACTCTCAGAGACTCTGATATTCATTAAATAATATTTTTTTCTCTATTTTTATAGATGAATACTTGTCCTGCATAGGTATTGTTTGTCTTCATGTATGTTCATGTCTGATTGTGTGTCTACATATTTTGGACTGAGGACCGGCGAACGCTGTTTCAACAGGTTGTACTTGTACAATCAGATCCAATAAAGCTTGGCTTGTGCTGGCAGTTGACCTCTTCTGTACAAGTACAATCGAATGATACTTGTTTCTTGAAAATTACTTTGGCTTTAATTTCTCTGCTGCTATGGTGAGATTTGAATCCACTTTGCTGGATCAATTATCTGGATACTAGTTCAGTAACCACTCCACTGTTGGTCCCATCCTTGTATTGGATTATCACCAGTGTACGTAGTTGGCAGCTCCCGCAGCACCTTTTCCAGGGCAGCTCAAGGTGGTCCTGCCTGTGACACCTCCATTCTATCAAATTAAATGCAGAGTGAATTATGCCCTTGTGATGTGTGAACTAACTTAAATAATTAACACGGTGTTGATAATCGTCTCCTGACAGCAGACAGTAAGGTATTCACCTTCCCATGTCCGCCACCTGCCTTGCTGAAAAGACTTAATTTTAGTTACTTGCAGGGCTGAAAATAAACCTTGTTGACAGATATTAATGTCGGGAAAGATGTATCGTTGTAGGTGACAACTGATGCAGCTTAAAATATTCATTGACTTTGCGCTCTGCCAGTGGACAATCTTGGAGATATTTTAATCACTGGTCCATGGGGCTGTGTTGAAGTTCTCATGACAGGTAGAATGTAGAACAGAGAACATTCCAGCACAGTGCTGGTCTTTCGGCCCTTGATATTGTGTTGACCTATATATTCCTTCTAAATAAAAGTACTAAACCCTCCCTACCCTCTAATCCTCTATTCTTCTTCCATCCAAGTGCTTGTCTAAGAGTCTCTCAAATGCCCCCAATGTTTCAGCCTTGACCACCATCCCTGGCAAGGCATTCCAGGCACCCAACACTCTCTGTGTTTAAAAAAATCCCTGATGTCTTCCCGAAACATCCCTCCCTTAAATTTGTCCAGATGTCCTCTGGTGTTTGCTATTCCTGCCCTGGGAAACAGGCACTGCTGTCCACCCTATTATGCATCTCATAATCTTATAGACCTTCTACGCTCCAAAGTGAAAAGTCCCAGCCCTGGTAACCTTGCCTCATAAGACCTGTTTCCCAATCCAGGCAACAACCTGGTCAATCTCCTCTGCCCCCTCTCCACAGCTTCCACATCCTTCCTATAATGAGGAGACCAGAACTGAACTCCAAGTGTGGACTCACCAGAGATTTGTAGAGTTAAAACATAACCCTAGACTCATGAACTGAATCCCACTATTAATGAAGCCCAACATCCCATAGGCCTTCATAACTATCCTATCAACCTGTGCGGCGACCTTGAGGAATGTATGGATTTGGATCCCAAAGTCCCTCTGTTCCTTGACACTGTTAAGTATCCAACCATTAACCCTGTACTCAGCCTTCTGGTTTGACCTTCCAAAAAGCTTTGCTGTATCAGGTGTTAGATCTAACAAAATAATTCAGAAATGCACTAATGTTCTATGAGAAAGGACTGCTAATGTGTTCTTCTTGACAAGGGAGGAACCCAGGATCAAAATAGCTTCAGAAAAGATGGCCCCATTGACTGTCTCTCCTTGTTTGAAATTTTTATTTAAAAAATATTCTATACATGTAATTAATTAATCATCATACACTGAAATGAGCTCTTAAATTGAAGAATTTTTCATTCATTGCATGATGGCTATAACCCCTCCCCTTCCATCCCCCTCCCAACCTCTCACCCCCACCCCCTCATAAAGAATATTATATGTTTACTGTTACGAGGCCAGAGGACCCCAAAACCCAGTAGCAATAGATATTCACCAGGACAAATGGTCACTTCAACAAAACTTGCTTTTATTTATCTTTAAACATGAAAACAGAATCACACTTTAATTTTTCACTGTTGGCTTAACTAACTTAACTTGACCCCCGTCTAATTCTAAGCACACGTGTATGTAATGTGTGTGTAAGTTCAGAAAAGTTCTTTGGTTCTCACTTCTCATTCCTCCAAGTTCACTGGTTGCAGGCAATTCTTATATTGTGCACAGAATTTAACATTTATAAATTTCACCAGGCTTTGATGATTGAAAGGTAAATGGTTACCACTCAGGAAGATTCTCGTCAGTTTTCAGAGAGAGATTTGTTGTATGCTGGACACCCACAACTGATTCCTTTTTAATCACCCACTTCAGTGTTTTGCGGAAGAAACTTGCCCCCTCAGGGTGGTCCAGATGATAACCTCTTTCTTTCAGGTCACCACAGAATTCCTTTTTGTTTCCCTTATTCCAAGTGAAACATTAGGCAGACGGTCCTCTCCTCTTGCATGAACCACAAGGGCTTTGACCAGGCTGAACTAAGAACTCACAACTGGTCTTCCAAATGGGGTTTTCCACAAGCTTGCCAGCTTGTCCTGTTCCAGTCCCAGCTGTAACACTGTAGAACTGATCTCTCTGTCTCTCTCTCTCTCTCTCTCTCTCTCTGAAAGCATGTTTGACTCTCTCTGCTTGAAAAACCACATGATCCTATTTTAACGGCAAGTTCCCCTCCAGATTGTCTGCAGCTTTGACAATCTCTTTAATCTCTTGTCTCTTCATAAACAACAATCCTTTAGTGATGTCTCTTGGGCACTCTCCGAAGCTCTTGCAAAGGCTGTGGGGCCAATACGTCTAGCATTAGCAGAGCTCCAGTATTTCAAATAAGATCTGTTTTAAAGTGTTTGTATGTGACCTACTCAACAAACCTTTCCCAATTTAACTCCCAAAAACTTATCTATATACTCTGTCACAATATAAAGAATCATATAGTATAAAATGAAGAAAAACAGTGTGGTATTGTGGATGGCCCGGAGCATTGCTCCCCAACATCAACAGATGTTATCTGATCATTTTCATTTTAAGGAAGAAAGTCAACATAGATTTCTACATATTTATACCTAAAAATCATGAATACAGGCTCCAATTTTTCAAATATATAAGATAGTTATTTCTCAGACTGTATGTAATTTTCTTTAAAGGAATACAACTTTGAATTTCTGCGTTCCATCTTCCTATTTCTAAATATGAGTCCGATTTCCAATTCACTGCAATACATATCCTTGCCAATTATATTTTAACAAATTAATGTTGAGAAGTGTAAACTGGTAGATCAAGAGATTGAATACATGTTAGAGGATGCTATTATACATTCTATCTCATGCTCACCTTGTGTCTTGGTGCCTGAATCTGATGGGACGGTTAGATTTTGCACTGGTTATAGAAAAGTTAATGCGGTAACAAAGACAGATGCTAAACCTATCCCAAATATAGAAGCCAAAATATCTAATTTGTTTACTTACCTTGTTTAGTAGATGTCCTATTGGTCCCTGCACAGACATCAGAGGTGCCCTGAGTTTGATTGGGTGGGCACGGCCATCTTTGTTCTTGGGCATGTGCAAGTTTGAGGTGTATTAGAGTGCCGCACAATGCATTGTGTGTTGAAGTTCCGGTTGGAGCATGGACAATAGAGTATGATGTGAACCAGCTTTAGATGATATATAAAGACATGGTGGTGGTGTAGAAGAAGGGTGAGTGAGATCGGCATTACTTTTGTTGACCATCTGAATTAAATGTTAAAGAAGATGGTTACCAATTTATGTGTTAAAGGGTTTAAATACATCGGGATTTGATTTGGAAATAATTGAAACGTGCCATGAACATGGGTTATATTTCATTGATGTATCAAAACACTGAAGTGGGTGATTTAAAAAGGAATCAGTTGTGGATGTCCAGCATACAACAAATCTCTCTCTGAAAACTGGAAATAATTGAACTATTTATTGGATCGGTCACTATATTTAGGAGTATTGTGTGGACAAGATTGGAAAGGCATTTTTTTTCAAAGATGGACTTATTAAAAGGTTACTGATGTGTTCCCTTAACAGAGAGAGGGAGGGAAATTTCTGCATGCATAACCCCATCAGGTCTATATGAATACAATGTTCGACCATGTGGAATGAAGAATGCCTCCAGAAACACTTCAAAGGATCACTTCTGTGACTCAAGGTTTAGACTTTAGAGCATGCGGATGCTCATATAGATGATTTGGTTTACTAGAAAAGATGCCTGGGAAGCACATATATTTGCATTAGAAAAATTGTTCAGAGAACTTGCAGAAGCAAATCTTGCTGTTAATTTAGCTAAAAGCAAATTTTGCCATGTTACAGTGACTGATCCCAGGTTCACTCATGTTGGGTTCAAAGATGTTTGAACCAGTCGGGGTCACCAATTGTAGCGGCAGCTACACTGCTACTGAAAGAACACACAACCAGATGGGTTGAGCTCAGTGAGCAGAAAACTGGTTTATTGCTGGCTGCTGGGCTGGACTTGTACTCCCAGCCTGGCTGAGAACCGCACTGGGGGGCGCCGACGTCACTCGGGCATCACATGGTCCCCCAGCGCGGGCTTCTGAGCCCGGTGCTGAGAAGAAGGGGAAAGCCCCGACGGCGCCATTTTGGCTGGCTGCCCCACTGAGCCGGTTCGCCTGCCTAGTGGCATGCCGCCACAAGTTTACATGATATTATGTCTGATTTAACCTTAGAGAAAATAAGATGCTCCATAAGTGACTCGAATTTAAACTTTCCCAATCTTTGGGGTTCTTTTTGGAGTTATTTTCACACCCTCTGACGGGGATCATAATCAGGTTATTTGCGATTATGCGTATCTTTTTATTTCTAAGTTGCCCTGCAACATTGGGGTGGTTTGGGGTTTAGATTAGTTGATTATATTGTTTTTTTTCTCTTCTCCTTTTTCATTTTTTTCAATTTACCTGAATGAATAATGATGTTGCACAAGAAGAATATTTTTATTTATTTGACTTGTCTGTTCTATAACAGTTGGTATTGGTTTTACGCATCATTCCTTTATATAAAATTCTATCAAAATTTTGAAAAAGAAAGGATTTGAAACCCGGACCTAGCCGCTGGCACTGCAAAAGCTTTGCGCTAATCATTTCTCCCCTAAACTTTCCACCCTTCACCTTATACAGACGTTCTGGTGTTTGCTGCTCTCACGCTGGGATAAAGGCCTTATCCATGCCTCTCATAATCTTGTAGACTTCTATTGTCACCTGTCGACCTTCTTCACTCCAAAGAGAAAAGCCCTCGCTCTGCTAACCCTGCCTCCACACCATCATGCATACCTTCAGTGCTGGTTGACAAACTCCACAAGCTGGGCCTCTGCAACTGGATTGCTAATTCATTATCGGAAGACCACAGACAGTAGGCATCATAAACATCTGATGCACATGCTCACCTCAAGTAAAATAATTAATGGCAATTCAATTTAAAAGTTGCCAACACATTCTCACCACTAGCTTTATATCCTTTCTACAAGAGTTCTCTGCCTTGGTCACGGACTTTATCCCAGAGTAGATAGGGTGGACAGCCAGCCCCTTTTTCCCAGGGCCGGAATAACAATCACCAGGGGACATCTGTACAAAGTGGTGGGAGGGAAGTTTAGGGGAGACGTCAGGGGATTTTTTTTTACACAGAGATTTGTGGGGGCCTGGAATGCCCTGCTGGGAATGGTGGTGGAGGCTGAAATATTTGGGACATTTAAGAGATTCTTAGGCACGTGGATGGAAGAAAAATAGAGGGTTACAGGGTAGGGAGGGTTTAGTATTTTCTTCAAGGAATATAGGGGTCGGGACAAGATAGAGGGCCGAAGGGCTTCTAATGCACTGTCATGTTCTATGTTCTATTTAGATAGGGTATTACAGTCAGAGGCCACAGGTTTTGGAGGAGAGGGGAAAGATTTAAAAGGGACCTTCTTCGCACAGAGGGAGGAGGGTGTGTGGAACGAGCTGCCGGAGGAAGTGGCAGAGGGGATAGACGTAATCACAAAATATGAAAGGCATTTAAATGGATAGGAAAGATTTGAAGAGAATGGTGAGAAATTAGGAAAACAAACTGGAAGGAAGGAGGGGACTATATTCATATTTTGAGAATATAATTGAGACAATGGAAATAAAAAATTGATATTGCAAACTTGATTAAAATTTATCACTAGACAGGAGATGGGTAATATTTTGTCAATGTTTCAGTGAAGTTCGCTCAACTGATTTTCCTTGGTTGACGTTACTACCACACTACATTAGCTCACAGTGGCTTAGAGGTTTCAGGGCACCTTAAGAGTGCATTAGAGGGTCAAGAGCAGGGGTGTGCACCTGATGGTTTGTCCACTGATGCAGACTTCAGTAGTGCCTTAGGCCAAAAATGGGGCAAGTGGATGGGCTGTTGGTTAACATAACCATAGGTTTGAAAGGACCCATGATTCGGAGCCGAACAGGAGTGTGGGTATGACAACAGCTCTGTATACGCTTATCTTTGTGAGGTTTTTCAGTTGGTTGTTTTTCCAGACTCTTTTGTGTAGTCTTCCAAAGGCGCTATTTGCCTTGGCGAGTCTGTTGTCTATCTCATTGTCGATCCTTGCATCTGATGAAATGGTGCAGCCGAGATAGGTAAACTGGTTGACCGTTTTGAGTTTTGTGTGCCCGATGGAGATGTGGGGGGGCTGGTAGTCATGGTGGGGAGCTGGCTGATGGAGGACCTCAGTCCTCTACCAGCACCACCTACGGCTCCTAGAACGCTTCCACCAGCGTTGTCTCCGCTCCATCCTCAACATCCATTGGAGCGCTTACACCCTTAACGTCGAAGTACTCGAGATGGCAGAGGTCGACAGCATCGAGTCCACGCTGCTGAAGATCCAGCTGCGCTGGATGGGTCACGTCTCCAGAATGGAGGACCATCGCCTTCCCAAGATCGTGTTATATGGCGAGCTCTCCACTGGCCACCGTGACAGGTGCACCAAAGAAAAGGTACAAGAACTGCCTAAAGAAATCTCTTGGTGCCTGCCACATTGACCACCGCCAGTGGGCTGATAACGCCTCAAACCGTGCATCTTGGCGCCTCACAGTTTGGCGGGCAGCAACCTCCTTTGAAGAAGACCGCAGAGCCCACCTCACTGACAAAAGGCAAAGGAGGAAAAACCCAACACCCAACCCCAACCAACCAATTTTCCCTTGCAACCGCTGCAATCGTGTCTGCCTGTCCGCATCGGACTTGTCAGCCACAAACGAGCCTGCAGCTGACGTGGACTTTTTACCCCCTCCATAAATCTTCGTCCGCGAAGCCAAGCCAAAGAAGAGGTTTGAAAGGGAATATGGTGTTTGATCTGTTTTGGGGCACTACCAGAAGATTCACTTCTTCTTCCTAGAACATCTGACCTGCACCTTCTGGTGGCACTGGTTCAGGTACATGGATCCCTGCTTCATCTGTGTTGGATTATATCATAATATTGTATATAGATATGTTTTTGAAGGAGATAGATTGTAGCGGTTGAGTGTAGGTCACAAACAAACACTTCACAAAATAGATCTCATTTAAAATGCCAGAGCTCTGCTCAAGCCAGACAATCCGGGCTCCGAGTGCCTTTGCAAAAACTTTGAAGAATGCCTATAAGGACTTCACAAGTAGGTGCAAATTGGACATGCTGTGGAGTAATGGATTATTGTTTTGGAAAGCAACAAATGAACGGACTCAGAAGTTTGGGTCCGGTGCCGCAATCTGTCTAGTTGCAGCTTGCTGTTCTAAGAAGGTCATGTGGTTTTACAAGCAGAGAGAGAGAGAGAGAGAGAGAGAGAGAGAGAGGAAAAAAAACTGGTTTCTGCAGTCATGGCAGGCTGGCAGCTTGTTGAAACCCCATTTTAAAGACAGATTGTGAGTTCTGAGTTCAGCCTGTTGAAAACCCTTGTTGTCCTTACAAAAGGAAATGGCTGGCTAGAGTGTTTCACCTGTAATAAGGAAAACAAAAGGAACTCTGTGGTGACCTGCAGAAGAAGAGGTCTGATGGGACAAGTTTCTTCAGCAAGACACTGAAGAGGCTAATTGGAAGGAATCCGTTTGTGTGTGTCCAACAAAGAACAAATCCCTCTCTGAAACCTGACAAGCACCTTCCTGCTCAGTAACCGATTACCTTTAAGCACAAAAGCCTGGTGAAAATTCATAAATATTCTGTGCACATTATAAGGATTGCCTGATACCAGTGAACTTGGAGGAATGAGAAGTGAAATTGGGCTGTGTAGAATGTAAATGACCACCACCCTCCCAAACTAACTTATTAATGCATATCTAGATAAAATATAGTTTTAACATTAAGCTAAGGATTAATATTAACACAGATCTTTTACAAAGCTTTCTTTTTGTCTGGAAAAGAATGCTCACCTGGTGCTTTCTGGTTCTTCACAAGAATCAACCCTGTCCATTGAAATGTAGCTGTTTGTGAAAGAGGAGATTTGTTCCATTGCAAGTGATCCATTCTAGAGGGAAGGTTTCAAATTGCTGCTCTAATGGTACATTCGCCTTGAATTTTTTTTAATCCTGTCTTCCTCACGCCCTGCACAATATCATTACACAAACAAAAGTGCTCGAAGAGCCTGGAAGGTGGGAGGAAAACTTCTCCATCAAAGCTGAGCCTGAAACCTTATTCAGCTACACCTCTTCCTTCTCCAGCCTAATCCTTGTCTATGATCTCATGCACTGCCAGATTGAGACCAACCGTAAATTGGAGGAACAGCACCTCATCTTTCATCTGGGCACTGTCGAAGCAGATGACATCAATATTGTCTTCTCTGGCTTTCCCCTCCCACCCCCCACCCCCTTGCTTCCCTGTCATCTCTCCATTCCCTGTCTCCTTTCGCACAGACATGATCAATTCTACCTCGTCCCTTATCATATACAATTAACACCTTTTGTTGGTCTGGATTCCTCCCCCATTGTTTGAATTCTGAGATGTTCTGATATCCTGATTTTTCCTTGAAGAAGGGGCTCAGGCCTGAAATATATCTTTGTCCCCTCTAGATGCTAAAAAGACCAGCTGAGTTCCTCCAACATTTTGGTGTGTTTACGACAATCACATGGTCTGCAGCCGATCATGTTTCGCTCAGGTGGAGAAGGTAGCTTTTGAGCCCAGGTAGCCCAAATACACCCTGTAACCAATTAATCTACTTAGTAGAAACATGGAGGGAAATCAGGCTCCCAGAGGAAACCCACATAGACATGGGGAGAACGTACAAACTCCTTACAGACAGCACTGGATTCGAACCAGGGACAATGGCACTGTAATAGAGTTGAGCTAATCACTACACTAACTGTTCCACTCCCCCATCAGTAGATTCCACACGTCACCTCCATCCAGGGCCACACACACACACACACACACACACACACACACACACACACACACACACACACACACACACACACACACCTTCCAGGTGAGGCAGAGCTTTACCTGTACCCCGTCCAAGCAGATCTATTGCATCCAGCGTGGCCTCCTCTACCTCAATGAGACCATACAGATCGGGTGGCCGCTTCACCGAACACCTAGGCTCTGTGTGTGGGTCCAAACATGAGCTGCCACCCTTTCCTACAGTGACATGTTTCTCTTTGGCCTCATCCATGGTCAGGATGAGGCCAGTCGTAAACATCATATTCCTCCTGATCACCCTTCAACCATTGACTACGCGGCCTGCTGAGTTTCTCCAGCATTGTGTTTTTCCTTCAGTTTGCAGGTGTTCGTGTTTTACTCCAGCCTTAAACCTCTAGACTTTTCTATTTTCAGGAAACCCCACCCTAGTCATCTGCCTCCACTGTTCCCACCTCTTCACTGGACTTTTTGTTTTGTTTTATCTCTCTAACTTTTCTTCCCCACCCACCCCTAAAAGTTTCTCTCTCTACCTGTCTCTCTTGTCTCCAGTCCTATATCACCTCTGGGCCCTTTCCCCGGCTCCTTCCCCCACTATTATCCACCATCTTAGTCCTGATAAAGGGTCCCTGCCTGAAACGTTGAATGGAACATTTCTATCCATTGATGCCATCCGCCTCAAACATTTCTTTGTTTGTTCTTGATTCCAGCATCTCCAGATGGACATTCCCAAAATGTATGAATCAGAGAGGCCTCAAAGATCTTACATATATCACATGGTGGACCTACATCAGAATGAAAATGAGATAGTTTAACATTGGACATATGTTTTCTATGCACCACTTTAAATTGTATTAAACAAAGTCATAAAGATAGAAACATAGAAACTAGGTGCTGGAGTCGGCCCCCTGGCCCTTCAAGCCTACTCTGCCATTCATTTTGATCATGGCTCATCGTCTACTCAGTCCCCAGTACCTGCCCCTAATCCCCTTAGCCACAAGGACCAAATCTAACTCCCTCTTAAATATAGATAAGGGACCGGATTCAACCACTTCCTGTGGCAAAGAATTCCACAGATGCACCACTCACTGAGAGAAAAAAACATGTTTTCATCTCAGTCCTAAATGACTTCCCCCTTATCCTTAAACTGTGATCCCTGGTTCTGCTTTTCCCCAACATCGGGAACAACCTTCTGGCATCCAGCCTGTCCAATCCCCTTAAAATTTTATACATTTCTATAAGATCCCCCCCCCCTCAATCTTCTAAATTCCAATGAGTATAAGCCTAGTTGATCCAGCCTTTCTTCATATGCAAGTGCTGCCATCCCTGGTATCAACCTTCTTTGACTCCCTCAATGGCAAGGATGACTTTCCTTAGATAAGGAGACCAAAACTGTACGCAATACTCCAGGTGTGGTCTCACCAAGGCCCTGTCCAGCTGCAGTAGAGCCTCTCTGGACCTGTACTCAAATCCTCTTGCTATGAAGGCCAACATACCATTCCCTTTTCTCATTGCCTGCTGTACCTGCATGTCCACTTTCAATGACAACGCCCAGCAACACCCAGGTCTCGTTGAATCTCTCCTTTTCCAAATCGTGCACAGAACAAAGTATTATTAACCAGATCAAGCGTGGAATCCTAGTCTTCATCTGGAATTGATATATTCAAATCTCATTCCCAATCATCCTTAATTTCCCTCCCTGAACATATTCTTAGATCTATCAAGTTATTATAAATAGTTGCCATCAATTCACCATGAGAAAACTTTAAATCAAAATGTAAATCAAGGATATTGGATTCGGGAATTAGAAAGTTTGGACCAAACAAAATGCCTAATTCAATGGTTCTCAACTTTTTTCTTTCCACTCACATCCCACTTTAAGTAATCCCTATTCCGTAGGTGCTCTGTGATTAGTAAGGGACTGCTTAAGGTGGGATGTGGGTGGAAAGAAAAATGTTTGAAAACCCCTGTTTTAATCGTACCTCATTGACTCGTTATGTGCACGGTTTCATAACTCCAAAGGAAATGGGGCAAATGACAATTTTCTCAAGCAAAATATTTCAGGAACAATTGGTTCTAGAGCAGTGATTCTCAACCTTCCCTTCCCACCCACATCCCACCTTAAGCAATCCCTTACTAATCACAGAGCACTAATGGCATAGGGCTTACTTAAGGTGGTGTGTGAGTGGGAAGAAAAAGGTTGAGAACCACTGGCCTAATTTGTAGGTATCTAAAAGAATGCCTATAAATAGGGTTGAATTTAACTGTCAGTTGTTCAAATGAAGCAAAATTACCTCAAATGTACAAACCTTTCATACTCAATCTAACCCATTCCTTGAAACCTGAATCTAAAAGCTATTTCAGAGAGCCCAAAAGTTGAGAGGTAAAGGGGAAGAAACTCCACCAAAACACATAATCACCTACCTTTCTGAATGTGCAGAGGTGGTCTCCGAGCTGCATATTCCAGCTCCTCTCCAAGAGGGATAATCTCCACAGCGCAGCCCTCCACCAATCAATCTGTTTAGAGGCGAGCTGATGATGCCATCAGCCTGTGACCCATCTCCCGACTCACCCCTCTCCCTCCAAGTCAGGAGAAGCGGGGACAGTCAGGGCAGCAGGGACCGTTGGTGCAGTGAGACCTGTCAGCGGGGACAGTCGGGGCAGCCTCATTGGGCTGCAATGGCCTTTGAGGCCACTCTCAGTGGTTCAAAATGCAGAGCAATGGCCGTTTTCCCTGCCTATAATCCCCCATGTAGCTGGAACTGTTCTGCTCTGCCATGTATTTAGGATGATTGGCTGAGAGGATGTATCACCAATGTGTATATGTACAGATGATATGTATATAGCCAGACTAGGTCATTCAGGACTGGTTGACCTACATGTGATATGCTCCAGTCTTTTAGTTAAGAAAAGCCTTGGTTTGGATCAACAAGCCTTTGATTCATTCGACGCGCACTACAGGCGCTATGGCACCAGTCACCCCGCCTCCGTCGGATCCGGAGGGCACTACAAGGCGCCTCTGGATATGAATGGGACGCTGGAGCAGCCTTTTAGGGCTGCTGTCTGAAAGGTAAGTTCCCATTTTTCCATCCACTCTGTAGCCAGTCTCAAGGCGGAGGCCCGACATGAAAAGGCCTTAAGATAGAGGGTTGAAAAAGATAATTCTTTATAACAGGGGCTAGTAAGAGAAACATTGAGATAGCCAAAGAATTTCCTAAATTGTGCCAAAATTCTCAGCCTATGTCTCATTATCGGATTGTTCATCAGTTTTGAAAAGGAAATGGTTTAAGAAGAATCTAAAACTGCCAACATAGCGAAATTTTTAGAAAAACTCAGTTCCATTTCTACCCAAGAAGGATGATCGTCTAAAGTATCAACATGTAATAGCAATAATAAATCTTGTATATTGACTGCCCGACAGTAAAATCTAAAATTTGGGAGAGATAAACCCCTGTTCCTTTTGGTCCTTTGAAGATAGGCCTTGTTTATACGAGGCTGTTTACCTTGCCTTATATATGAGGAAATAATCAAATCCAATGAATTAAAATAAGTTTCAGGAATGAAAATTGGTAAAGACTGAAACATGTTAAGTTATGGGGCAAAACTTTAGAAGTAACATAAGAGGGAGCTTCTTCACTCAGAGAGTGGTGGCAGAGTGGAATGACCTTCCGGAAGAGGCAGTTGGGGCAGGGTCAATTCTGTCCTTTAAGAGGAGGTTAGATGAGTTAATGGATGTGAGGGGGATTGGAGGGTTATGGGCATAGGGGTGGGTAGGTGGAACTAGTGAAGCGGACTAGAAGGGCCGATATGGCCTGTTTCCGTACTGTAAATTGTTATATGGTTATCTGTGCAAAACTTGAAGTAGAATGTTCATTTTAATTGCATTAAATAGTAGTGGTAGCCTTTATTTGTCATTTTAAAAGAAAGACGAGACAACGTTCCCCTGAGACCGTGGTGCTACATAAAAGACACAGGGAGAAAAACAGCAAAAGAAAAGAAGCACCAGGTCCCGAAGACGTTGCTGCGAGTGACAAATGTGCCGCCATCTTGGGCCTTGGCCGCCATCTTGGGCCTTGGCCGCCACTATATTCATGCAGGTCTATAAAACATCACAAAAATAAGTTAATTCTTTTACACAACACTAAATACACATGGACTTCTTAAAATATATAAAAAACAGTGCCACAATGCATTTGGTTATTTGAGGCCAGGCCATGGTTACAGTAAAGATGGGTTGGAATATGACTTTAGATGTTAAAATGTCCACTACCTCAAATGAAGAGACTGTTCACCCGATCTGGAGAGGCTGCTGTGGGCTACTGCTGCACCGCCAGGTTTACCGGCATTTGCTGGACTCTGGATGTTCAATGTCCACCAGCTTTAAAGGGAGACTTCCTCACAGTTCACAGGTTGAAGCCACGCCACCATCTACCATGAAGCCCCGCAGTCCTGGACACGCATCCCCGGGATGTTCAAAACCGGGCCTACGACTCTGCCCCTCCCAGATACCTCTTCCGACTCCGCCACTCCGAACACCTCAGGACACCTCCGTCTATGCCATGCTGCCTCCACAACCCCCAGCAGCAGGCAACGTTAACTCCAGCACCAAGACTGAAGGCCACTTTGCTCCAACAGAGGCCTTGATCTCCTCAGCACTCGAGGCCACAACGCAAGCTCCCTCGGCAGTGCGCAACTTCGCGGCCTCTTCTCAGAGGTTTGTTCATGCTCACCGATTTCCAAACTTCAGCGCCTGACCCCCTGTGTTCCATTATCTATCCTCGACCACACAAAGACTGTGCACGGTGCCTACTTGGAGAGTTCCTGTATCACCTGAACGTAGAGGCTGCTGCAGGCTGCACCCACACTGCCATCTTGCCGATCGAGTCCAATCTTTGTCATGTATAAGGGTGACCATTTCGACAACAACTCTTTTGTCTGGTTAATTAATCCTAAACATTTTTCTTTCAATTTCTTGTAATTGTGATACCCAAATGTTTGAAATGGTCTTTAACTATTTTAACTATTCATGACCCACTTTAAGTAATCTCTCTACCATCGATGCTCTGTGATTAGTAAGGGGTTGCTTTAGGTGGGATGTGGGTGGAAAGATAAAGTTTGAAAACTACTGTTTGAATTGTCCCTCTTTGACTTGTTATGTGCACGGTTTCAGAACTCCAAAGAAAATAGGTCAATGACAATTTTTCTCAAGCCAAATATTTCAGTAACAATTAGGTCTAGAGCAGTGATTCTCAACCTTCCCTTCCCACTCACATCCCACCTTAATCAATCCCTTACTAATCACAGAGCACCAATGGCATGGGGATTACTTAAAGTGGGATGTGAGTGGAGAGAGAAAGGTTGAGAACTACTTTTATGGTTAGAAATTCAATCTAATGAAAATTTATTTTATATCCTGAAAACAGACTAAATTTGGGAAAAAAAGTTAATATACTTGGTGAAGAAATCTTAAGATGGGGGAGGGGTTGAAGGGAAGCATGTCACGTGATGCTGTAGCATCATGTTGGAGAATCTAGTTCTTCCAAAAACAAAAGAAGTATTAAAAAAGAAAGAAGATGAAGGAAAAGAAGAAATAATAATATTTAAAGTAGCAGAGAACAGCCTTGAGATGTCTCCTGTTATGGAATCCAGAGGACCCAAAAACCACCAGCAATAGATCTGCACCACAACACAAGGTGATTTAAACAAAAGTAGTTTTTAATTATATTTGAACAAGAAAACAGAATTAAACTTTAACTGATTACTTAACCTACCGAACTACTTAAGCCCCCCTCTAATACTAAGCGCAGGTGTGTGTAATGTATATTTAAGATTAGAGAAGTTCTTTGGTCACAGTCCAATCTCACAGTCCAATCTCACAGGCAACTCTCGTACTGTGCACAGAAGTTAGCGTTAACAAAGTTGACCAGGCTTTGGTGCTTAACAGACAAATGGTCACCACTCAGGAGGGTTCTTGCTGATTTTCAGAGAGATTCCTTTTCCAGGACATCCGCAACTGATTCCTTCTCAATCAGTCTTGCTGACGAAACTTGACGCCTTCAGGGTTCTCCGGATGATCCTCTTTCTTTCAGGTCACCTTTCAGACAGCTAGTCTTCTCCTTTGACCAGGCAGCCTTCCAAGGTTTGCCAGCTTGTCCCTCTTGTCTACTCTCTCACTCCCTCCCTCTCTAAGATCAAAGCTGCTCTGTCTCTGCCTGCAAAAATCGCATGCTCTCCCAGGCAAGCTGTATGTTGATAATTTGAGGCTCCTCTGCAAAAAGCATTCTGCATGTGTGTGTGCAAGCTGCTCTAACAATTCCTCCCAAACCACCTCTAAATACTCTGTCACACTCCAAAGGGGGGGGGGGGGGGAGCTGTTACTGCCTCAAAAGATCAACAACTGAAACTACAACAGGATTAAAGAAGAGAGGCCCACCTCAAAGATAAGCCTGGGAGCTGCTCCAAAGGCAGTAACCCATCGGAAGGACAAAACGGGAGCCTTGCCAGAAGAAGGAAGCAGATTCAGGCGGCTTCAGCAAGAAGAAGGAATAGAAGAGGAATCTAATTCTAGCAATTATGAGGAGGTTGTACAGTCAGAAGAAGTGGAAGAAGAATCAGAAAGAGCCGGCAGGCAGCTGAAATCTAGGAAAGGTAAAACCGCTCAGTCTTTGAGCCTATAGAATTTAAATAAGCAAAATGATGATAATGACGAAGAAAATAAAGCGCATTAAGAATATTAGATTCTTAATGGAAAAATCAGATGTAGAATAAACATGTAGAAGAAATATGCAAAAAAGATTTGAAGAGATGGAAGAAAGAGTTAAAGACGCAGAATTTGAAAGTGAATCAATTAAAGATCAGATGCAGGATATTCCAACTAATTTTACCACTGGTCAAGATCATGCGGCTCAAACAAAATTTCAGTAAAGAAATAATATAAAAATTGTGGGACTCGAAGGAGTTGAAGGAGATCAGACAATTTTTGCAATGATGGATCCCACAAAGTCTTGGAGTTAAAGAATTTTAGGGAGATATTGAGATAGAAAGAGCACATCGAGCTTTAAGGCCTCGACCACAACCAGAACAAAAGCCGCGACCGGTACTGGTTAAATTCCTTCACTATCAATTAAGAGAGAAGATTTTGCAACTAGCAGCCCAACACGCAGCCCAATAAGCATAGGACAGACCAGGACCTTTAAAACATATTGGAAATAAGATCTTTTTCTATCCAGATATAAGTTTTGAGTTCCTGAAGAAAGGAATTTAATCCAATTAAAAATGTACTGTTGGAAGAAAAAGGTTATGCTTTTGTTTTAATATATCCTCCTACCCTGAAGGTTTTTGATCCAGGAAGTCAAAACATTTTTTTTTGTTGAACCGAAGGCTGAGTCTCTGCCAGATATTCGTCGTGAAGAGGAGATGAGAGCTGAGCAGCAGAGTGCAATCTGAAGGACATTTTTAACAGTGATATGTTTAACTGATAAAGGGTGATCTGGTTATGTTTAAGTAAATGAAATGTGACAACATTTTTGGGAGAGCTGGGAGGGAGGGGTTGACGGCAGCCAAATCATGTGTGAATTTGTGGCACAGGCCACTGCCCACAACATGGAGGGGAGTAACGTTGTTTATCTTTGTGACCACATTAACAGGGGAATCTCTTTTATTTCTATCTTTACAGGGTTCCCTTTCATTTTCTTATGTTCTTTGCATCTGGAATAGTTAGTAACAATAGTGTTAAATAGTGTTAAAGATCGTGTTATATGGCGAGCTCTCCACTGGCCATCGTGTCAGAGGTGCACCAAAGAAGAGGTACAAGGACTGCCTAAAGAAATCTCTTGGTGCCTGCCACATTGACCACTGCCAGTGGGCTGATCTCGCCTCAAACCGTGCATCTTGGCGCCTCACAGTTCGGCGGGCAGCAACCTCCTTTGAAGAAGACCGCAGAGTGACAAAAGACAAAGGAGGAAAAACCCAACACCCAAACCCAACCCACCAATTTTCCCCTGCAACCGCTGCAACCGTGTCTGCCTGTCCTGCATCGGACTTGTCAGCCACAAACGAGCCTGCAGCTGACATGGACATTTACCCCTCCATAAATCTTCATCCACGAAGCCAAGCCAAAGAAGAGTTAGTAACAATAGTGTTAAATATTATAATGTATTAGAACTAGGAGTTGGGGGAGATGAGGTATGAGTGAGAGATTGTATTAGTATCATAAAACTTAATGGGTGAAATGGCAAATTTTATAAGTAGTAATATTAATGGGATTAATAATCCCATTAAAAGGAAAAAGATGAAAGTGCTTTTCTACAAGAAACACATTTAACTGAAGTTGAACATCAAAAATTGAAAAATTGGTTAGGTTTAATTCCAAGGCTAGAAAGGTAGCAATTTGGATTAATAAAAATCTTCCGGTTAAAATACAAAGTATTATCATGGATCCAGTAGCTAGATAGATAATGGTAATTTTCAAGTTTTTTTTCTGAATTTGGTCTTTTTTTTAACATATACGCACAAATTTAGATGATGAGAAATTTGTACAAGAAACATTTTTGTATTTAGCAAGTGCTAATAGGGAGGAGACTTTAATTTTTGTGTTGACCCATTGTTGGATTGATCTGGGAGAAACGTAATTAAAAGTAAAACCGCCAAAGTGACACAGTCTTTAATGAAAGATATGAGATTAACAGATGAATGGAGGAGAATTTATCCAAAAGAAAGGGATTATTCAAAAAGACATGACTCTTACTCCAGAATGAATTTTTCCTAATATCGGCACAATTGCAGGGAAGACTAAAAATAGTAGAGTACAAAGCAAGAATTTTATTAGATCATTCTCCTTTATTTTTAGCAATAACAGTGGAAGATAGAGAGAAACCAGCTTATAGATGGAGATTTAATTCTATGTTGTTAAAAAAAGAAGGATTTTTGTGAGTTTATGGAAAAGCAAATACAGATATTTTAAAAATTAATTCTTATTCAGTAATGAATAAGTTTGCCTTATGGAAGCATATCTAAGAGGTCCGATAATAAGTTATACAACAAGTTAAAAAAGACTACATTGTAGCTGGCTGCTACCAAGCTATTGCTCTGCAGAGCCTGAATCACAGGAGAGGTTATAGCTGTATACAGGTTAGCTCAGAAATAACACGCTGTTCCCAGGAAGAACAACACGAATCCCGTTGAGTGTCATTAATACTGATCTTTATTGGGCTCACAGTCCTGCTTTTAGTCTCAAGCTGAGGGGTATGGTCAAAACCCTCTCAGCACTGGTGATCCACTTTCCCTGATAGGCCAGGGAAACCTCTTTTGGTTGTGTCCAATGGAAGGGCAGCGCTGCGGGCCACGTGCAGCTTGCTGGATCGTTACATTCGTCCTTCATTTTGTGAGGCTCCATGGGGGGATATGCATCAAGTAGAGCAACTTAGGAGTCACGTAATATTGTAGTGACTGGTAGGAGAATACCAGCCCGCTCCAGAAAAGAAGGAAAAAAGTAAAGAAAAAGCAAAGCCACAGACACACAAACCACAACAAATAAAAAATAAAGGTGTGGAGGAAATGACACCAAAGAAAGAAAAGCCAAAAACAACGGGAAGAAAAGAAGAAGGAAAGATGAAGGAAGAGAAAGGTGAAGGCCTTACCTGTACGAAGAAGCAGGGGCCCGCCATTGAGAGAGGAGCCCACTCCCTGAGGTCAGTGGAAACCCCGAAGGGACGCGACCCACCGAGCGCAGGACTACAAGGATGGCTCACAGAGCCAAACAGAGGTGGGCAAGCCCAAATGCACGAGGAATCGCGCATGCGCAATGCGCACGACAAAGACACACCGACGGGAGGGGGGACCAGCTGTGGAGTGGAACTCCACAGCACGAACAGCTGAGAGATGCCTGACAGCAGGGCTCCCAGCGAGAAGATACAGAAAATAACAGGAACGGGAGGGAGGAGAATGAATAAAGGAAATCGGAAACACAGCAGATGACCAGCCCAGAAGAAGAGGACCAACATCAAGACACCATTAAAAAAAACCCCATCAAACTGAGACAAACAGCCCAACAAGAAAGTCAGAAGAGACACAGATACAAGGAAGAGAGGTAGAGGACACAGGTCCTGGAGTGGACTCAGGGGAAGAGGAGGGAGAACATCAAGCTCTGCACAGAGAAATGGAAGATGAAGGGAATGGACTGTACATAGATAGAAAATGTTTTGAAGAATATATGGAAGCATTAAAAGAATGGTGGACACGAGAATTTAATGAAATAAAAAGAAGAATAAAAGGTACATAAGAAAAAGTGAGTAGATTAGAGCTGGTCATGACAGAAACAGGGAAAAGAGTAGACAAGGTGGAAGAACGAGAAACAGCCATAGAAATGGAGGTGGACGACTTAAAAAGGAAATTGAAAGAATCTGATAAAAAAAGTTAAAGAAACACAAGAGTTGTTAGCTCAGAAGATGGATATAATGGAAATCTATAGTAGGTGAAACAATATAAAGATAGTGGGCTTTAAGGAAGATGAAGAAGGCAAAGATATGAAAGAATTTATAAAAGAATAAATCCCAAAAGTCCTGGGAATGCCAGAAATGCAGGAAGGAATGGAAATAGAAAGGGCACACAGAACACTAGCCCCTAAACCACAGTCACAACAAAAACCAAGATCCATTCTAGTAAAATTCCTGAGATATACGTCAAGAGAAAATATATTGAGAAGGCAATGAAAAAAATGAGAGAAGACAAAAAGCCACTGGAATACAAAGGTCAAAAAAAAATTTTCTACCCAGACATAAGTTTTGAGCTCCTGAAGAAGAGGAAGGAGTTTAATGCAGCAAAATCGATCCTATGGAAGAAAGGCTATAAATTTATGTCAAGATATCCAGCGGTGCTTAAAATAGTTATCCCAGGGCAGCAAAACAGACTGTTCTCGGACCCGGAGAAAGCATGAGAATTTGCAGAACGCCTGCAAAACAGACAGAGAGATGAAGAGATGTAACAAGAACAAGAATGACGACAAACTTCATATAAAGAAGTAAAAATAATGTATAAGTAAGAACTAAGGAGGGAAAGAAAAGGGAACAAAGGAAGTAAGGGGGGAATTAAGAGAGTGAGCTTTGTTAAATGTGAAGATAAAAGTCTTTTCTGGAGGGGGTTGGGTGGGAGAGAATAACAGTCACTACGAAATCAGTTGACGCTTGCGAGCGGGTTCACAATCCAAATGGAGAGGAGAGATGTGGTTGCCCGGCAAGGGACAAGGGGCAACTCAGAGAGGGGGGGGACAGTTGGGGCTAAGGGAATTTTAGATGTGGGAATAGTGGAAATATTTTATGTTTTAGAAGTGTTGCCTTACAGTGTGTTCAAAAAAAAACAGAAATGGATATGGGGGAAAGGTGGTGATGAGGAAGCAGAAATGAAAAGTAAACAAAGTATGAGATGGCCATGTTGAACTATATGACTATAAATATTAACGGAATACATAACCAAATCAAAAGGAAGAGGCTGTTAAATTTACTGAAGAAAGAAAAAAATGATATAGCACATAATGGCAGCATCATATAATTCAAAAGCCAGAGGTGTAGCTATATTAATCAATAAAAATGTACCAATCAAAATAGAGGAGGAAATAATAGATCCCAGCAGGGAGATATGTAATGATAAAGTGTCAGATATATTCAGAATTTTGGAATTTGCTCAATGTATATGCATCTAATGAAGAGGACCAAAAATTTATGCAAGATATCTTTTTGAAGATTGCAGATACGCAGGGGAATATACTGATAGGAGGGGACTTTAACCTTAATTTGGACTCAAAGATGGATAAAACTGGAAAAAAGACTAGCAGAAAGAACAAAGTAACCAAATTTATTGTTAAATCGATGCAGGAAATGCAACTTTTGGATATATGGAGGAGACAACACCCAAAGGAGAAGGAAATCTCGTATTATTCAGATAGACATAAAACACACTCAAGGATAGACCTGTTCCTGTTGTCAGCCCACATCCAAGGGAGAGTTAGAAAAACTGAATATAAAGCTAGATTGTTATCGGATCACTCACCCCTGTTATTAGCAATAGAGCTGGAGGACATCCCACCGAGAACATAGAGATGATTAAACTCCATGCTACTTAAAAGACAAGATTTTAGAGAATTCATTGAGCGCCAAATTAAAATGTACTTTGAAATAAATATGGAATCAGTGAAAGATAAATTTATACTATGGGACGCAATGAAAGCGTTTATCAGAGGGCAGATAATAAGTTATGTGACTAATATGAAGAAGGACTACAATCGGGAAATAGGGCAGTTGGAAAAGGAAATAGTAAGTACAGAAAAAGAATTAGCAATAAGGGAAGATACAACAAAAAGTGAATTGGTGGACAAAAAAAAAATACGAAACACTACAAACATATAAGGTGGAGAAGAACATAATGAAAACAAAACAGAAATATTATGAACTAGGAGAAAAAACACACAAAATACTAGCTTGGCAGCTTAATATAGAACAAACTAAAAGAACGGTATTGGCATCAAGGAAAAAGGACAAACAAATTACATATAACCCAACGGAGATCAAGGAAAACTTCAAGGAATTCTTTGAGCAACTATATCAAACTGAGAACGAAGGGAAAGAAAACAAAATAGATGAGTTTCTACCTAAAATTAAATTACCGAAATTGCAAGAAGAGGAGCAAAATAAATTGATGAAATCATTTGAAATAGAGGAAATACAGGATATATTTTAAAAATTACCGAACAATAAAATGCCTGGAGAGGATGGACTCCCAATAGAATTCTATAAAACATTTTAAAGACTTATTAATTTCTCCCCTCCTGGAAGTAATCAACCAGATTGATAAAACACAAAGCTTACCAGATTCATGCAAAACAGCAATAATTACAGTAATACTAAAGACGGGGAAAGATCCACTAACACCAGCATCGTACAGACCAATATCTCTACTTAATTCAGATTATAAGATAATGGTTAAACTATTAGCAAAGAGATTAGCCAACTGTGTACCAAAAATAGTAAAACAAGATCAAACTGGATTTATTAAGAAAAGACGAACAAGGGACAATATCTATAAGTTCATTAACTTAATCCATGCAGTACAAGGAAACAAGACACCAACAGTGGCAGTTGCCTTAGATGCAGAGAAAGCCTTTGACAGAGTAGAATGGAATTATTTATTCAAAGTACTACAGAGGTTCAACCTACCAGAGAAATATATTAATTGGGTTAATTATTATATAAGGGACCATTGGCGAAGGTGACAGTAAATGGATGTATATCAAACCAATTTAAATTAAGCAGGTCAACTAGGCAGGGATGTCCACTATCTCCCTCACTGTTTGCTTTAGCTATAGAACCCTTGGCAGAACTGATAAGAACAGAAAATAAAATAAGAGGGATAAAAATAAAAGAGAAGGAATATAAAATCAATCAATTTGCAGATGACATCATAGTATACTTAACAGAACCAGAATTATCAATAAAAGAATTACATAAGAAATTGAAGGAATATGGAGAAGTATCGGGGTACAAGATCAACGCAAATAAAAGTGAAGCGATGCCAATGAATAATGCGGATTTCACAAAGTTTAAGAAAGAATCACCACATAAATGGCAAACACAAGCAATCTGATACCTAGGTATACAACTAGATAATAATCTAGGCCATCTATACAAACTAAATTATCAGCCATTAATGAAGAAATTATAAGACAACTTAGAACATTGGAAAGATTTACCACTAACACTGATAGGAAGGGAAAATTGCATTAAAATGAATATCTTCCCAAGGATACAATACCTATTTCAATCGTTACCAATTCACCTAACAGAGAAATTCTTCAAGGAGCTAAAGAAAATAATAAGGAAATTCTTATGGAAAGGGGGTAAACCGAGGATAGCGCTAGATAAATTGACAGAATGGTACAAATAAGGGGGCTTACAGCTGCGAAACTTTAAGAATTATTATAGAGTAGCACAATTAAGATACCTATCAGATTTTTATCAAACAAGGGAAAAACCAGATTGGATCAGATTAGAACTAGATAAAATAGGGGAGAAGGTACCTGAACATATACTATGTAAATGGGATGAAAAGCTGGTGCAACATGGGAATTCACCAGTACTGCACCATCTGCTCAACATTTGGAAAAAGATTCATGTAGAAAGGAATAAAACAAATTATCAATTACCAAAACTAATATTGACGCAAAATAAGTTACTCCCTTTTACAATAGATAACCTTTCCTTTAGAGAATGGGAGAGAAAAGGGATCAAAAGAATAGAAAATTATTTTTCGGGAAATAAATTATTATCTTTTGAACAAATGAAGTACAAATATGGAATAACTCACGGTACAATGTTTGCATACCACCAACTGAAAACCTACTTGAAGGACAAATTGAGAAACAGTCTGAGGTTACCAGAAGGAAGCAATTTTGAATATCTGATAACAGAAGCAATGATAATTAAAAGATTTATAACAAACATGTACATCAAACTGCAAGAGAAAGAGAACGAGGAAACAAGCTGTAAACCCATACAAAAAGGGGACAAGATCTAAACATAAAGATAAAGAATGAAACATGGGAAAAGCTATGCTCAGGAACTATGAGAAATACAATAAACACGAGGTTACACATGATACAATATAATTGGTTACACAGGCTATACACCATGCCCCAAAAGTTAAATAAATAGGACCCAACAGTATCAGATAGATGTTTTCGCTGTAAGAAGGAAACGGGAACAACAGTACATGCAATTTGGGCATGTGAGAAAGTGGAAAAGTTTTGGGAAGATCTAAATCAGGTATTAAATAAAATCACAAAAAGCAACAAACCAAAAAATCCAGAGATCTTGCTTCTAAGTAATATAAGAAGTAAAGAAATTGGCCTCGATTTGGATGAAGCACAAAAAAGATTTATTATGATAGCCTTAGCTGTAGCAAAAAAATGTATAATGTCAACTGGGAAATCAGAAGAGAGCCTGAGAATACAGTAATGGTACATGGAAATGAAAAAATGTATTCCATTGGAAAAAATAACATAATTTTAAAAATAACATCACAATATTTGAACAAATTTGGAAACCGTACATGGAACACAACAGACAGGGCCTACCGTGGACCTCCACCACCTAAAATGACAGAAGGAGAAGACGATGAAATGAACTGATCCAGTATGTAAAAGTAGATGACACAAATTTCTTGTTTATTTTCATTGTGTGATGACATTGTTTAATGGGTTTAATGTATCATATATGTTGAACGTTGAGTGGGTGGGGAGGGGGGGTGGAAAAGGGGAGAAAATGACATGTATATTCAAGAGGGAAATGTTTGTGTGTATTTTGGTCAGTGTGGTTCATAATGTGAAAAATAAAATTAAAAAAATTAAGTAGAGCAACTTGAGAAAGAAATAATAAAATTAGAAAAAAATTACATTTACAATCAAATGAGGAGACAAAGAAAGTTTATAAATAAGAAATTGAAGTATAATACTTTGCAAAGCTATAAAATAGAAAGTGATATGATAAGAAGTAAGCAAAGATATTATGAATTAAGAGAGAGGGCACATAAGGTTCTTGTCTGGCAATTAATAACAACATGTACCTAGAACAATTACAACAACCAAGAAAGAATCAAATCAGATGACTTACAAATCACAAGATACAAATGAACATTTGTATCATTAAAGATGACAATAAAATAGAAGAACTTACCAAAATTAAATATGGAAGATCAAAGAGGATTTGCAACTCCATTTACTTAAAAGCAGGTTAAAGACGCTTTGGGTTCATTACAAAATAATGAGTCTCTTGGAGAAGATGGCTTTCCCCCTGAATTTTATAAAGCATTTAAAGATTTATTAATTCCTCCATTTATGGAAGTATCAGAACAGGTGGGAGAGGCGAATGATTTACCAGAATCATTTAAGACGACAATAATAACAGTGATTTCAAAAAAAGGGAAGGATCTTTTGAAACCATCATCATATAGACCTTGTTAATCCACATTTTTAAGTGTGGATTAGAAAATAATATCTAAAATGTTAGCAAATAGAATATCGAAATATTTACCTAAATTAATAAATATGGATCAAACTGGATTTGTTTTAAAAAAAAGGAAATTCGCAGATAATGTAACAATATTAATGTAATTAACTTTGTTAATGAGTATAATACATTTAGCACAGTTAAGAGAGGAACCTAATGTAATAGTTACTTTAGACCAGTGGTTCTCAACCTTTCTCTTCCCACTCACATACCACCCGAGAATCTGGACTTTTCAAAAACTCTCAACTAAAATCTGAACCACCCAAGAATCCAGATTTCTCAAAAACTCTCAGGTTTTGTGTGCATGGATAAGTGCACTAAGCGACCTCACAGAAGCTGTGGAAATGTAAGGCAAAATATTTATCTGTTTTTATGTACTATGTATTTTGTCAGTGATTTTTAAGATCAAATTAGAACCATGCCCTTGATTTGCTTTGTTTGGTTTTTCTTGTGAACCGGATGCTCTGTCTGGATCCCAGGTGAAGCTTTTAGCTTTTACCACGTTGATAGCCAGATGAGGAATTTTAATATTGAAATAGAAAGATGACTCTTCACCTATCCCTACATAGTGGTTACTATGCTTGGAGAAATTTAGATTCAACATTAAAGATAGAAAGTTTCACTTTGACGTGGGGCCTATTCATAGATTATACCATAATTGGAAGATTTAAGAATCTGGATGCTCCAACGATTCTCAGTCTGGTGTCTGAAGATTGCGATTCAATTCATATCTTCCCATCATTTTCTACAAGGTAATCCGGATTAGAGTTTTGGGGTTTTTTGTTTATTTTTTTCTTTTTCTTTTTATTGATTAACTCAAGTCAGGACTACCTAAATCCCATCGGTATGTGGACTTTGTTATGAGAGGGGCAAACATGTTAGACCTTGTGTTTATGACCATTTCTGGCGTGTATTGGGTTGGAAGCCCCCACCCCACCTCGGATACTCAGACCACGACTCTGTAATGCTAATCTCACCATACAGACTGCTCGTCAGATGCTCCAGACCAGTTCTGAAGCAAGGTGAAACCTGGCCAGCAGGGGCCATTCATGCACTTCAAGACTGCTTTGAGTGCACTGACTGGAACATGTTCAAGGAGGCACCATCTACCTGGAGGAGCTGAAGGCATCAGTGAGCAGCTACATTAGCAAGTGTACTGACGACGCCACTGTGCCCAAGACCATCAATACTCGCTCCAATCAGAAGCCACGGACGACAGCGGAGGTGCGCATGCTGCTCAGGAACCAAGACGCTGCCTTCACAGCGACAAGGTAGCTCCAGCTATCAGGGAAGCAAACTGTGTGCATGCCCAGTGTATTCATAGTCACTTCCTGGACAGCAAGGATACATGACGCATGTGGAAGGGCATCCAAGATATCACCAACCACAAGACCACACCATCTGCCTGTGTTGCCTCCCTCCCAGACACACTGAACAATTTCTTACAGTGGACGATGTGGAGAGAGCTAGGCAAGGTCACCGCGTGGAAAGCTGCTGGATAACATTCCCGGAAGAGGGCTTAGGGGATATGCTTGCTTTCTGCTCCTACCTTGAAGAAGGGGTCAGACCGGAAACAACAGTTATACATCTTGACCACCTATGGGCCCTGTGAGACCTGCTGAGTCAAGGAAGCAGAAGAGAGGGCACAGCGACATGAAGGTGAAATGAGACACTTGTTAGTGACATGTTTTCAATGAGTTTCAATGCACGTCCAGATGTATTTCAATATTTTATTTAACCATATATGCATATTATAAAAACAGGCCATCTTGGCCCTTCTAGTCCGCACCAAACTAAGCACTCTCCTCTAGGTCCACCTACCTGAGCCTTACCCATAATCCTCCATTCCCCTCCCATCCATACACCGATCCAATTTTTCCTTCAATGGCAAAATGGGCCCTGCACCCACGACTTCTCCCGGAAGATCATTCCATGCAGCCACCGCTCTCTGAGTGAAGAAGTCCCCCCTCATGTTACTTCTAAACTTTTGCCCCTTAACTCTTAACTCATGACCTCTTGTTTCAATCTCTCCGACCCTCCAAGGAAAAAGCCGATCCACATCAACTCTATCTGTCCCTCTCATAGTTTTAAATACTTCTATCAAATCCCCCCCTCAACCTTCTACACTCCAAGGAATAAAGACCTAATCTGCTCAATCTTTCTTTATAATCTCGATGCTGAAACCCAGGTAACATTTTCGTAAATCTTCTCTGCACCCTCTCGACCTTGTTGATATCCTTCCTATAATATGGGGACCAGAACTGCACAAGTATTACAAATTTGGTCTCACCAATGCCTTGAACAGTCTCAACATCATCTCCCAACTCCTGCATTCTATGCTTTGATTTATAAAGGCAAGCATACCAAAAGTCTTCTTCACCACCCTATCCACATGAGATTCGACCTTCAGGGAACATTGAACCATTATTCCTAGATCTTTCTGCTCCACTCCATTCCTCAATGCCCTCCCATTTACCACGTATGTCCTGTTTTGATTATTCCTTCAAAAAAGAAGCATTTCACACTTAACTCCATCTGCCATCTTTCAGCCCACTCTTCTAAGCAGTCCAAATCCATTTGCAATCTTTGAAAACCTTCTTCATTATCCACAATTCCACCTACTTTAGTATCGTCTGAATATTTACTAATCCAATTTACCACCCCATCATCCAGATCATTAATGTATATAACAAACACCAATGGACCCAATATAGATCCCTGAGACACACCGCTTGACACTGGCCTCCAGCCTGACAAACAATTATCCACTACGACTCTCTGGCATCTCCCTTCCAGCCACTGTTGAATCCATTTAACTCTCTTAAAGTTAATACCTAGTGCTTGTAACTTCCTAACTAACCTTCCAAGTTGGACGTTATCTAAGGCCTTTGAAGTCCATATTGACAACATCCACTGCTCTACCCTCATCAACATTCCTAGTCACCTCTCCAAAAAACACATAAATTTGAAATTATCTTCTTTAACATTGACATGAAATATCCATAAATAACAATTTCACTAAAGTCTCACTCCCCCTTTTACTATGTCGCTGCCATGTTTAATATACGCTATTTAAACTCCTAATTCACGCTCTGCCCCATCGCGCATGGTCCTAACAGCTCTACAGCACCCGAATGCACTGCACATGCTCCCGGAACCACACAAGCGGGACGCCAACCTAACAAAGTAAGTTTTTTTAAATTACACATTTTGGCCCCTACAGAGTGTGTCCAGGGTGTGACAGGTCTTTCAATGTGTCGGCTGCCTTTCCCAGAGATGTAGATGAAGTCTATGGAGGGGAGAGAAGTTTGCATGATGTGCTGAGCTGCATTCACCACCTTCTGCTGCTTCCCCCAACTACTTTGGAGCATAGAAGGATAAGAGGTGACTTAATTGAGGTCAACAAAATGATGAGAGGCAGAGAGAGGGTGGACAGCCAGCGCCTTTTCCCCAGGACAGGAGTAGCCAACACCAGGGGACATCTGTACAAAGTGAAGGGAGGGAAGTTTATGGGAAACGTCAGGGGTAAGTTTTTTTTTAACTCAGAGATTTGTGGGGGCCTGGAATGCCTTGCCAAGGATAGTAGTAGAGTCTGAAACATTAGGGGCATTTAAGAGACTCAGACAGGCACATGGATGGAAGAAAAATACAAGGTTATGAGGTAAGGATGGTGTAGATATTTTTAGGTATATACAGTGTACTCAATAAGGTTTAGGATAAAGACACTTTTTTTGACATTTATTTGCCCTTATGCTCCACAGTTTGAAATTTTTAGTCCAACAATTCACATTTGATCAAAGTTCACATTCCAGATTTTATTCAAAGTTATTTGTCTACATTTTGGATTGACCATGTAGAAATTATTGCAATTTTTATACATAGTCTCCTCATTTCAGGGCACCATAATGTTTGGGACATTTGGCTTCACAGGTGTTTATGAGTACTTGGATATGTTTACTTGCTTCATTGGTGAAGGTATCAGGGAGCTGGGCTTGATTCTAAACTTTTGATCATCTTTGGAGTCTGTAGTTGTCTTTTTTCAACATGAGGACCAGGGTTGTGCCAATTAAAGCCAAAGAAGCCATTATGAGGCTGAAAAACAAGAATAGAACAGTAAGAAAGATGAAAGATCTCCCAAACCTTAGGATGACCAAAATCAACAGTTTGGAACATCAGTGAGAAGGAAGACCGTACTGGTGAGCTCAGTAATCACAAAGGGACTGGTAGGCCAAGGAAGACGCCCACTGCTGAAAACAGAAGAATTCTCCTCATAATGAAAAAAAAATCTCCAAATGCCTACCCAACAGATCAGAAACACTCTCCAGGAGGCAGGTGAGGATGTGCCAATGGCTATTGTCCACAGAAGACTTCATGAACAGAAATACAGAGGCTACGCTGCAAGATGCAAAGTACTAGTTACCCACAGAAACAGGACGGCCAGATTACAGTTTACCAAGAAGTATTTAAAAGAGCCTGCAGAATTCTGGACAGCTGAGATGAAGATTAACCTTGGCATGGTCAGTAGCCGGCAAGGCAGTCTCAGAATCGCCAGTCCTTGCCAGGTCTCGTATTGGCACAGTGTCCTTGTGGCCATCCGGGTACTTCACAAATGGATATTGAGGGTTTGCATGTATGAGGTGCACCGCTTCTCATACAGGCGTAAAGGAACTCCCCAAGATCCGAAGTATAGCACTTCATCTGTGACACATGGTGGTGGGGGCCTGTGCATGTGTGGCTGTCACAGGTACCGGTCTTCTTTTATGTAACTCCTGATGGGAGGAGTGAAATTAATTCTCAGGTGTATGGAAACATCTTATCTGCTCAGGTTCGAGCAAATGCGTCCAAACTCATTGAGACGGCGCTTCATCCTTCAGCAAGGCAAAGATTACAAACCTGCTGCTAAAGTGGCAAAGGAGTTTTACCAAAGATAAAAACTGGAAATTTCCTGAATGGAACTGGCCGGGTAAGCTCAGTGACACTCCGGATGCCCTATCCCGAGGAATGTGTGCCAGTGTGCATCTCGACCATCTCCAGATCCTACATGACCACCTACGTCATCCCGGAGTCACGAGTTTGTATCATTTCGTCAAAACACAAAACCTCCCGTACTCCGTAGAGGATGACCGGTCCACGACCAGATGCTGCCAAATCTGCGCCGAGTGTAAGCCTCAGCTCTACTGGCCAGCAAAGGCACACCTCATCAAGGCAACCCACCTTTTCGAACAACTCAGCATCGATTTCAAGGGTCCCAACCATAAATAGGAATGCCTACTTCCTGACGGTGGTGGACAAATTCTCCAGGTTCCCCTTTGCAATCCCCTGCCCGGATATGACCTCAGCTACGGTTATCAAGGCCCTGTGCAGCATCTTCACTCTGTTCGGGTACCCTGACTACATCCATAGTGACCAGGGGATCTCGTTCATGAGTGAGGAGCTGCGACAGTACTTTTTGGCCAGAGGCATGGCCACCAGCAGGACCACCAGCTATAACCCCAGAGGTAATGGCCAGGTGGAAAGGGAGAACGGCACCGTCTGGAAAGTGACGCTCCTGGCCCTCAGATTTAAATATTTGCCAGTATCCCGCTGGCAGGATGTCTTGCCCGAAGCCCTCCACGCCATCCGGTCTTTACTATGCACCGCCTACTAACACCACCCCGCATGAACGCTCTTTGCTTTTCCTTGGAGATCAGCGAATGGTTCCTCCATCTCTCCCTGGCTGACCACCCCAGGGCCGATTCTCCTTCGGAAGCATGCCCTATCCCGAGGAACGTGCGCCAGTGTGCATTTCAACCATCTCCAGATCCTACATGACCACCTATGTCACCCCAGAGTCACGAGTTTGTATCATTTCGTCAAAACGCAAAACCTCCCGTACTCCGTAGAGGATGTCCGGTCCACGATCAGACGCTGTCAAACCTGCGCCGAGTGTAAGCCTCAGTTCTACTGGCCAGCAAAGGCACACCTCATCAAGGCAACCCCACCTTTTCGAAAAACTCAGCATCAGGGGTGATAAGATGGACCCACTGGTTGAAGCGGTGCACCTCATACATGCAAACCCTCAATATCCATTTGTGAAGTACCCGGATGGCCATGAGGACACTGTGCCAATACGAGACCTGGCAAGGACTGGCGATTCTGAGACCGCCTTGCCAACTACTGACCATGCCACGGACCCGATCGAGCAGCATCAGAGCACGACCCTGGAGCCCGAGCTGCTGGCCTTGCAGCTGGATGTCCAGGCATCTACCCCCCATGCAGCAGCGGAGGAGCCCTCTGGGAGTCCACCGCTGACACCCCTTTCCAGACAGTCCCTGCAGTGGACGCTCTCCTGTTGGTCCCTCCCTGGAAGAGCACCATACAGACACGCCGGCCCTACGGCAGTTCGGCAGACAGAGGAGGCCGCCTGAGAGGCTTAACCTCTAGCTGATGGGAGGGGGTGTCGACTGCTTTTTCTCACCCCTGGTTTGTTGTGTTTTGTATTTTTGATCTTATTATGGTTGTTGAATCACCCTCAGTTGTTGATTGTTTTCCGGTGGGTTCCATTTTTTTATAAGGGGGGTACATATGATTGTATGTGTTGACTGGCCCTCCCTCCGGGTGTCCTTCTACCTTGGCTCCTCCCTTAGTCCTACCCATGTGACCCCAGGCCATAAAGGTCAAATCCTCTCTCCTGCCCGCTCATTTCTAGCCTTGGACCCGGGCCAGCAGTCTCTAGGACAATAAAGCCTATCATTCCCCTCAGTCTTTGTCCGAGTCATTATTGGGGCTACTGATAGCGCCCAACACCCAATAAATGGCAATTACGCCCAATCCTTCCCTCAGTACTAATCCTGAAATCGGGCTGGAAACAGGGGCATGTGGTGTCACCACTGTTGTACATATTGGTCATATATAAATGACATGGCCTTTCCTGGTGGACCCTGCTCTCACTAGCCGGCTCGTGACCCCTCCCCCTCTCTTCCCCATAAAGGATGTCATGCCACAAGCATCCATGGAAGAGAAAGAATGGTTGATGTTCCATGCTGTTTCCCTCCAGCCATTTGTGTTTTTTGCCTCAGGTTCCTGCTCCTGCAGCCTCCTGTGTGTGTCCCAATACGCTGTCACCAAACTTTTCGTTGAGAAAAGTTTATTCAAAATGACAACGACACTACAAAAATTAACCTAAACACAGAACTCCATCTGAACGTACTATTTAAATTGTTGGAAATCCGCAAGAAGTGTTGAATCAATACCGCCCCTCTGTTACACTGTAATGGATTATAAATATTTGGGATTTTGGTAAGATTAGTGGGTTACATACATACACACATTTTAAAGCAGATCTTATTTGAAAGACTGAAGAATTCATATTCAATAACATTGCAGGATATCTTAGAGAATGTGATGCACATTTCACAAGTAGGTGCTAATTGAACTGACGCCATAAAATGAAATGAAAGACCATTGTTTTGGAAGTGACAAACTAGCTACAAGTACCTTTCTACAAAGTGCTCACAGAAAGGTCACTCCTGGGTTTTGTTTATCTAAGACAACATCTTGACTAAAGAGAAGAACTCATGTTGTTTGCTGAAGGAGTTGGGGATTTTTGCAAGTGAGAGAGTCACATGGGCTTTCTGGCAGGCTCAGTTGGAGAGAGAAAGAAGGAGAGAAGAGAAGCCCTCTCAGCTTGTGTGTGGGTGATGCTGAAAACAGCTGAAACAAGCCAGGAAGAGCTGATTGGAAAAGAGCGGCGGATGGCTGGAAGTGCGATCTGTCTGATGTTTCTCTTGGAATAAGTGAAACAGAAAGGAACTCTGTGGTGGCCTGAAAGAAAGAGGTTACCATTTGGAAAACCCTGATGGGACAAGTTTCATCAGCGAGACCTTGAGGTGACTAAAGGTGATACCTCAGTTGTGGAAATCCTGGAACCACAAATCTCTCTCTGCAAACCCTACAAGAACCTTCCTGACCAGTAACCATTTACCTTTCAAGCACCAAAATCTGGTGAACTTTATTGCACAGTATAAGAATTGCCTGCAACCAGAGAACTTGGAAGAAGAAGTGAGATTGGACTGTGAACCAAAGAACTTTTCTTAAATTTACACAGACATTACATACACGTGCACTTAGAATTAGAAGGGGGTTAATTTGGGTTAGTTAAGTATAAAGATAAGATAAAGTTTGATTCTGTTTTCATGTTTAAAGTTAAAACAAAATAACTTTTGTTTTAAAAACCATTTGTCTTGGTGAATGTCTATTGCTGCTGGGTTTTGGGGTCCTTTGGGCTCGTAACAACGCACAATTTACATTTTCAAATTAAAGCCATTGTTGTGATCTACAGTGCACGCGATCCTCTGACGGGCCCACCATTCCCGGAACTCGGCCACCGCCCCCTCGAATAGCACGTCCTCCCACTCTAACAACCCGGATTTAACCACGAAAGAGGAGCAGGCAGTCGGCTCGCTGTTACAGCACCAGAAATCAGGAATGGGGTTAAAATCCCACATTGTCAGTAAGGAGTTTATACATTCTTCCTGTCTGCATGGGTTTTCCCCCAGAGACTCCGGTTTCCTCCCACCATTCAAAATGTGCCAGGGGTTGTAAGTTAATTGGGTGTAATTAGACAACTAAAATGGCTTGTTACTGTGCTGTATTTCTAAATTTTAAACATTTATTCATCCAGCTTTCTCAGACAGCATCTCCCAACTACAGGGAAGGACTAAAGTGACAGGCAGAGGACACATCACCACTTGTAGATGCCCCGCCATCCCGATTCAGAAATACAAAGTCGGTTCTCCATCATCACTGGACATCCATCCCCAAACACCCCTACGCCAGCCTCTTCACCAGTACAGTGCTCACTCCCACCTTCTCAAGGGCAATTGGGGATGTGTCATAAACAATGGTCTTGCCAACAACCCCCACATCCTGAAAATGTAATACACAGCAGACAACTTGCTTTTTATTTCTGATATATTTATCAGTGGCGATGGCCATGAAACTATCAGATGGTTACAAAACTTCATCTGGTTCGAAGATGTCCTCTGAAAAATGCAATCTTCTGTCCTTACGTGGTCAGCCCTTTCCCGAAAAGACCTTTGTGAATTGGATGTATTTGTGCATAACCAATAATACAGAGCTTTTATTGCTGATCAATTCAATTTAAACTTTCCAGGTTTGAATTTGCAATCCCAGTGGTTCTCAACCTTTTTCTTTCCACTCACATCCCACTTTCAGTAATCCCTATGCCATCTGTGCTCTGTGATGAGTAAGGGATTGCTGAAGGTGGGATGTGAATGGAAAGAAAAAGGTTGAGAATCACTGTTTTAATCGCCCCTCATGGACTCGTTATGTGCACCGTTTCAGATCTCCAAAGGAAATGGGCCAATGACCATTTTTCTCAAGCAAAATATTACAATAACAATCAGGTCTAGAGCAGTGATTGTCATCCTTCCCTTCCCACCCTAAGCAATCCCTAACTAATCACAGAGCAGCAATGGCATAGGGATTACTTAAAGTGGGATGTGAGCGGGAAGAAAAAGGTTGAGAACCTCTGTCCTAGGCTGTTCCAAACAGGAAACAACTTTTCCACATCTACTCTGCCACACCTTTCAACATTGCAAATGTTTCAATGAGATACTCTCTCATTCTCCTAAATTCCAACGAGTCCAGGCCAAGAGCTGTCAAACGCTCCTTGTGTGATAACCCTTTCACTCCCAGAATCATCCTTGTGAACCTCCTCTGAACCCTCTCCAATGTCAGCACATCTTTCTCAAATGAGGAGCCAAAAACTGCTCACAATCCTTTAAGTGAGTTCTCAGGAGTGCCTTATAGAGCCTCAATGTCACATCCTTGCTCTCATATTCTATTTGATAGCTCTTGTAAACCAGGGGCCTCATTTCTGTGAGGGGAGCTGGACAAACTTAAAGACTCTCATGAATGTTACATTCTAAATGTGATATTACGAGACAATAATGGTACCTTTACCTTTTTTCCAGTAATCAAGAGTCCAACTTTAAATTCCTTGCTGTCACTTAACTCAAAAAAACTTGTCCTGCAACCATCAAATTAACCCCATCGTGAAGATTGCACGTCAGCACCTCTACTTCCTCCGCAGCCTGAGGAGTTTCAGTATGTCATCGGAAACCTTGACAAACTTCTCCAGAGGTGCGGTGGAAATCACAGCCTTGTAAGGGGACACCAATACCCCTGAGCTTAAAGCCCTCCAAAATGTAGTGGACACAGCCCAGGGCATCACAGGCAAAACTCTCCCCACTATTGAGAAAAGTGACAAGGAGCGCTGACGTCGGAGGGCAGCAGCAATCATCAAGGATCCACCGTGGCCAGAACACACTCTGTTCTCGCCGCTGCCATCAGGAAAAATGTGTCGGAGCCACAAGACTGGAACAGCTGCTGCCCGTCCACCATTAGACACCTGAACAACAGGCTCATTCAGAGACTGATTCAAGGACTCTTACTTTCAACACACTAGTTAATACTGAATATCTATCTATATATAGATAGATAGACATTTGCACAACCAGTTTCTTCACCGGTCTTTGTTTCCTTCAGTATTTTACTGTTACCAGTAACGTGTTGTCTGTCCATGGCCTATCCCACCAAGACCACCCACCAAATGGAGGAACAACACCTGATTTTCCATCTGGGCAACTCTCCAGCCAGATGGCATTAACATCAACTTTACTGGCGTCTGATAACCTCTCACCTCCCTCTCCTCCCCCCTTCCTCTTTTCAGCTCTCCTCGCCCTCTTCCCTCTCTATTCACCTAGCCACCCCTTCTCCCCTTGATCGCTGCTGCCCCTCCCTCCCTTCTCCACCTATCACCTCCTGACTTTGCCTACCCCTTTACCCTTTTTATTCAGATGCCTGCCGACATTTTTCCATCACTTGATGAAGGGCTCAAGCCCGGAACATCGGTTCTGTACCATTACCTTTGCCCTATAACACCTGCTGACTTTCTCCAGCGTTGTGTTTTTACTTCAGCCTCGGTGTCCACAGATTTTCGTGTTTTACTATGATATCGCTAAGCCTAGGCCACAGAAAGGATCATCTCAGGGTTGTATGTGACAACAGGTATGTACTCTAACAATAAATTTGACCTTTGAGCATTTCTTGTTATTTAATCCATACCTCTGGAATAGTTGTCTGGTGAATTACTGCCATTCCCAATGTTAAAGTAGGTGTCCACATTTCTTCTTCTTTTCTTTGGCTTGGCTTCGCGGATGAAGATTTAAGGAGGGGTATGTCCATGTCTGCTGCAGGCTCGTTGGTGACTGACAAGTCCAATACGGGACAGGCAGGCACGGTTGCAGCGGTTGCAAGGGAAAATTGGTGGGTTGGGTGTTGGGTTTTTCCTCCTTTGTCTTTTGTCAGTGAGGTGGGCTCTGCGGTCTTCTTCAAAGGAGGTTGCTGCCCGCCGAACTGTGAGGCGCCAAGATGCACGGTTGGAGGCGAGATCAGCCCACTGGCGGTGGTCAATGTGGCAGGCACCAAGAGATTTCTTTAAGCAGTCCTTGCACCTCTTCTTTGGTGCACCTCTGTCTCGTTGGCCAGTGGAGATTTCTTGGATATCACAAGTACTTTTCCAAAAATGGACGTCGATGGGATCAGCATTTATTGACCACCCTGGGCTGCACATTGTTTTTTAAAATATTTTATTTATTACATCATAATGCAAATATTGAAACATACAATTAACGAATAGATTCAAATAAAAAGTACATACATGATATTTAAATAAACTAACCCAACAGTCCCTCCCTAACCCACCAACCCAACCTCACCCCCCACTAACGTACCACAAAGAAAGAGAAAGAGGAAATTGACCATAACAACAGAATTCATCAGTTAATTCCCGTGGATTGGAGCAACACCGCTAACGTGCAGGTAGGGGGTTCAAAAACTCAAACCCATGTACTCTAAATACGGGCTCCAAGTTTTACGATTAAAAAATAATTATCGCGCAAATTATATGTTATCTTCCCCGATGGAATGCAAGACCTCATTTCTGTAAGCCATCTCTGAATACTCAAATCAGCCTCATTTTTCCAAGTAATTGACAGATATTTTTTTTAGCTACAGCTAAAGCCAAGCTCAAAAATGCAAATTGAAATGTATTTCATCTTAATTCTAAACTCAGCCTCTTAATATTACCTTGTGGCGGTCCACTACCGCGGAGATCGAGCCGGCTCATCGCGCATTAGCAAACAGCAACATAACGTACCGTAACACATTCCTTAACACAGCGAACCGGCGCAGTTGAAAGCTGGAGCAGGTGAAGACCCAGAAGCCCTAAAATGGCGCTGGCCAAGCTGCCCAGCTAACAGATCAATAACAGGCTGGGAAAGAAGGGTATTCACATGCAAGAATGTTCCTGCTATTGTTATTCATGCAGCTGATATCGGCCAATCAAACAAATGGCAGGAATTTCAACTGCATAAAAGGAGCCTTTCTAGCCTCAATAGATCTCAAGAGTTTAACCTCCCGCACTGTGATTGTGTGTTTCTTTGTAGCAGTCGACTACAACCTAACAAAAAATACTAAGGGACCTAATGAAAATTTCACTTTCAAAATAACTTCTAAAAGTTCCTTAAGTCTATGCCAAAAAGGTTTTACTGTTTCACGTCGCCAAGTAGAATGTAAAAAAGAACCAACGTCCTTATGACACCTAAAACATAAATCTGAAGATATAAAATTATTTCTCCTTGATTTTTTTCTGGAATTAAGTATAATTGATGTATAAAATTATAATGAGCTAATCGATACCTTACATGTATAATTTTAGTCATACCATCCCTGCAGAAATTCATCCAATTATCCTGAGGAATAAGTCCAGTTAAATCTTTCTCCCATTTCAATCGAGATTTATGTAAATCCAACGTCGGCACTTTATTCAGTAATAAACCATACATCTCAGTTATAAATCCCTTCTTACCACCTTCAGTAAGTAAAATTTCAAACTTAGGCCATCTAGGTAACTGTAAAGTATGTCCAAAATTATCCAACAATAAAGATTTAATTTGATAATAAGAAAAAAGAGTATTTGAAGATATATCATATTTCTCCTTCATTCTTTGAAAAGAAATGAAATATCCTGCTTCATAACAATCTTGCACCAATTTAATACCCTTTTGATCCCATAACTTCAAAAGCTGATTATTAAGTGCAAAGGGGAAAAGCTTATTTTGCTACAAAGGAGTTTTGCCCGAAATCTTACCTTGAGTACCTATAGCTTCATTTTTTATATGCCATAAATCCATTTCAAAACAGATAAATTATAACTACTCAATAACTGAGGGTTCCATCTATAAATCTGAGAAAATTCAATATTAGTCCATATCAAAGGTTTGTCCATTTCAAACATCCTATTAATAAATTTCAATCGTGCCGCATCATAATAATTTTGAAAATTAGGGAGTTGCAAAGTTCCTAATTCATATTTCCAAGTTAATTTTTGTAAAGATACCCTTACCATCTTATCCTTCCATACAAATGTCCTCACCAAAGTAATTAAATCCTTTAAAATTTTTTGAGGACTCTTACAAGGAATAGACTGAAATAAATATTGAATTTGAGGAAAAATATTCATTTTAATACAATTAACTCTTCCTATTAATGTAATCGGTAAATCCTTCCATCAATTCAAATCATGTTTAATTTTAGACAATAACAGTAAATAATTTAATTCATATAAATGACAATAATTACCATCTACCTTAACACCTAAGTACTTAATCTGATCCAACCATTTGAATTTCACAATACACTTACAAGAAGAATAATCCATTTCAGCAAATGGCATAATCTCATACTTTTCCCAATTGATTTTATAGCCTGATATCTCATCATACTGTTCCAATCTATCATGTAAGCACTTCAAAGAATTCTGAGGTTCTGTTAAATATATCAAAACATCATCTGCAAATAAATTAATTTTAAATTTATCAGATTTCACCTTATGCCTTTACTATTACTATCTTGTCTAATCATCTGACCCAAAGGTTCAATAAATAATGCAAATAGAGCTGGTGACAAAGGACAGCCTTGTCTAGTCAATCTAGTCAACATAAAATGTAAAGATAATTGTCCATTTGCCACACAACTTTAGCAGTCGGGCTTCTAGATAAAGCCTTAATCCAACTAATAAAAATTGGGCCAAACTTAAATTTCTCTCAAACTTTAAATAAAAAACACCACTCTACTCTATCAAAGGCCTTTTCTGCATCCAATGAAATAACCTCCCAATAAATATTAATCAAAGAAATCAACCTCACAATATTATCTGCCAAATAATGATTTTTAATAAAACCCGCCTGATCTAAATGAATTAAATCTGGTAAATATTTAACCAATCCTTTAGCTATAACCTTCATTACAACTTTATAATCAACATTCAGTACTGAAATTGGTCGATAAAACCCAGCTTTCAATGGGTCCCTTTCTTTCTTAAGAATAACCGTAATTAATTGCTTGAGAAAAAGAATCCGGAAAAGAATGAGTCTCCGTCACCTGTTTCAATACTTGCGTCAATAATGGAATTAACAAGTCCTGAAATTTTTTATAAAATTCAGAAGTAAAACCATCGTCCCCTGGAGACTTCCCACTTGGCATGGATTGAACTACTTCTTCAGCAGTAAAAGAAGCATCTAAATCTTTAACATCCTTACCACTCAAAAAAGGTAAATCCAGATCAGATTTTTAAAAAATCAATTTTAACCTCACTCTCCACTACTTCAGAGGTATATAATTTTTCATAAAATTCTCTAAGTACAACATTAATCTCCTGAAGTTTATATTTAATCATTGAATCGTCCCTAATAGACTTGTTCAGTTTTTTAAAAAATATTTTATTTAAAAGAAAAACAACCATGATTACGAGGAATACCATATATCTTAAGTCTAACATGGTTTATATATGATGGAGGGTAGAAAGGTTTTATTTCTGAAACGTTTAAATTATTGAAACAGAAAAGGCCTAAAATTGATTTGCACAAATAAAGTCTTAAATGGGAGAAAGATTTGGGAGTTGATTTAGATAGAGATCGTTGGAAAATTATTTTTAATGATCGTGTGACAAATATTATAAATGTTAGGTATAGGCTTGTAACTTATAATTTTATACATCGATTGTACTTGACTCCAGAACATTTGAAAAGATATAATTTGAGTTTTTCGGATTTGTGTTTTAGATGTTTGTGATAGCACAGGATATTATCACCTGTATATATTTGTATATATTTACATATAGCAGTTGTGATTGGCTGAGAGCCGTAGCCACACCTACTGGCAGGTCATAAAGGGCAGCTCCTAACCAGACCCAGGTCAGTCTGGACTGGTCGACCTCGATGTACTACGCTCCAGTCTTTTGTTAATAAAAGCCTTGGTTTGAGTCAACAAGTCTTTGAGTCATTCGACGCGCTACAATGTAATGGTCAGAAAGGTACATTTTTACATTCAGTATGGTCTTGTGATAAGGTTAAGCCATTCAGGTCTCAGGTTAAGGATTGTTTACAAAATATTTTGAAAATAAATTTTTCTTTAGATCCAAAAGTCTTTTTAATTGGGGATATTAGTGAGTTTGGTTTGTTAAATAAATTGGATAAATTTCAGATAGCTTTTTTGAGATTGGCATCTGAAAGATCAGACGGAAATGAATTTACAAAGATGGCATTCGGAATTAAGGTCGTTTATCCTATTGGAGAAGATACCTTATAATTTAAGGGTTAGATATTATGTTTTTAAAAAGATTTGGAGCCCATTCTTGGACTATTTCAATTGGAAAATTTAAAGATGGCGATCTGGTTGTAGTGTGGCTTCCTTAGTCGACAATATAAGAGTTGGTGTTTTGGTATTCTCCTCTTCTTTATTCTTTTAGGGGTTAGGTGGGTATAGGGGTAAGATTGGAGGGTGAGGTGTATTTGAAGGGGTGGCCTGGGTGGTGGGGGTCTTTGAGGATTGAGGCTGCTTTCTTAAGACACCGCCTCTTGCAGATGTCCTCGATGGAGTGGAGACTGATGCCCGTGAGGACACAGGCCGAGTTCACAACACTGTAAAAGAAAAATTACCCTCAGCACAGTAACAGGCCGTTTCGGCCCAAGAATCCATGCCGCCCAATTGCACCCCATTAACCTGCAGGGAAGGGAAGGTGGAAACCGAAGCGCCCAGAGGAAACCCACACAGACTGGGCCGGCTCCAAGGGGGGGGGGGGGCATGCATGGGCATTGCTCCCCCTCCCCAAATGAGGTATTGTAACCCCACACCCTCAGCACTTGTGTCACTAGCTCCACGAGTTGCCAAGTGACATAAGCAGCTGTGGCATAAATGAAAGCTCACACTCGACTGGAGGGAGAACTAATACTTTTATGCGCTTACAACACAGGCAGGGTTCACGAACATGCTTCAGAGGGGATTGGGTTTAGGCGGGAATCCAGGGTTATATACGGGCCCCAGGGGGAGGGGCCGAGGCAGGACCAGTCGTCTGTACAGGACACTTCTAGTGAATCCCAGCTCGCTACAGCGACATGTTTGTTACGTCAGAGGAAGGGGGAAGTGTGACAGCGGTGGCGCACAGAGGAAGTTCAGGGAGGGTAGGCCATAGGCAGCAGCATTGCCTCCCCCACTGAGCGAGTTCTCGAACATCAGGTTGTGTTCCCCGCAGTTACCCTAACGTCCCTCTCCAATTAGACTTGTCCTAATGCTGACCTTGCACACAGACATGGGGAGAACATGCAAACTCCTTTCAAACAGCACGGGATTCAAACTCCAGTCCGGATCGCTGGCGTAGTAACGATGTTGGACCATCTGCTGCCATTTGTTTTCCCTGCCCTGTGTATTGGCACCTCCGTACCAGAGAGTGATGCCACCAGTCAGAATGATCTCTATGGTGCACCTGTAGAAATTTGCAAGACACGTTGGTGATGTGCCGAATCTCCTCAAACACCTCACGAAGTAGAACGTAGAACATGGACTACTTAAGCACAGTACTGGTTCTTCAGACCTCAATGTTTTGTTGACCTATATATAAGATAAGGTGACCTTGATTGTCATTGCAAAAGTACAATGAAATGGATTGCACATCCTGACAGCACACACCTACATCACACAAGAACAACACAATGAAACAATGCAATATTCATTGTTCAGTTCGTGTACAGCTCTGGGAGAAAAAAAACTATTTTTAAGTCTGTTTGTCCGTGATTTAATGGGCAGCAGGTCAAACAGATGATGATCAGGGTCGTTTGGCTGCTCTACTGAGGCAGTGAGATCTGTATAAATTCTCCAAAGAGGGCAGTGCATAGCCAATAATCTTCTGAGCTGTCTCATCTCCTCTTGAAACAAGTCCAACCACAGTTGTGTCATCCGCCAACTTGATGGTTAGGGTTATTGTCAGTTATAGCGGCCCTCTAACTGGGACACGACCCCCGTACACAAAATAGCTGACGAACGCGGCGACCACGCAGACCCCGAGAGGGCCAACAACCTTCTGCCCTTTGTAAGGCAAAGAGTCACCATTGGTGTTGCCCGTCGCCCCTCACAGTACGAGAGAAAGAGAAACAAAAGAGAGTCACTGAGCATTCCTGGATTCACCTCCAGCCCTCCCGTGGCATCTGCAGCCGCACGGACTCCTGTTCGATCCTTCGGCCACCCCGACTTCAGATCCAAACCTCTGACACGATCAGGAAGCCTTTGGCACCTTTTGGGAGCTCTTCTTACACTCAGCGCCCTCTCGAATCCCTTTTCTAAAAATAAAATCAGATTATGTGGCCACAACCAAATTTGTTATTTGGGGGACCTTTCTATGCGCTGATTCCAACGATGTGATGAGTGGTGTTTATTGTCGTATCCGTGAGTACAATGTACAGATACTCTGAGATTCTTGCTTGCTGCAGCCACACAGGTACAATGACCACATCAGCCAAAATAAAAACTAACTGTTCCCAGCAGTTTTCACAAGGGCCACTGAAATGCATGTCTTTCATGAAGGTTGGCAAATCATTTGGCTTTCTGGTTCTGTTCTGTCGCTTCGTGCCAAAATATAACATCACTTTTAAACCGTCGAATGGCCGGGGGTGTTTAGTGACATGTTTGACAGGCCAGAGTAGGAACATTTTATTCAATTATGCACGGGAGGCAACGTTGTAAACGTTGGATTCCTAATGGAGGAATTCAGTGGGTTCAGTATCAGTGGGAGACTTCCTGCTGCTCTTTCTCTCTCTCTCTCTCTCTCTCTCTCTCTCTCTCTTTTCACCTTTCTGTGTTCTCTCTTTCTCTTTCCCCCTCATTGTTCCCCCTCTTCTTTCCCTCTTTTTTCTCCTTTCTCCTCTTTTTTCTCTCTACCTCCCTCTTCCTTTCTCCCCTCTCACTTGCTCCCATTAATCCTCTTTTGCCCTCTTCCCCTCTCCCTCCTTTCACCAGCTCTATCCGTTCCTCTCCCTCTCCTGTCTCCCCCTCTCTTTCCTTTTCCTTTCCTCCCCTTTTTCTCTCTCTCTCTGACCCCTTCCATCTCTTCCCCCCTCCCCTTTCACACTCTGCCCCTCTCTTCTTGTCTCTCTCCTTTCTTTTGTCTCTCCCTCTCTCCTTTGTCTCCTTCTTACTTTCCCCTCTCCCCTTTTCTCTTTCTGCCCCCTCCATCCCTCTCCCCTCACCCTTGCTCTTTCTGCCCCCCTCTCTCTGTCTCCCTTCCTTCCTTTTTCGCCTCCCCCTCTTTTCTCTCTTTCTGCCCCGTCTATCTATTCCATCCCTCTCTCCCCTTTCTCTCACCCTTTCTCTCCCCCTCTCTCCCCATCTCTATTGTATCCCTCCTGCCCCCAACTAACAGTGAGGTTTGGTAAGAGCCCCTCCTCCACAATCTCCATTTAGAATTGGAGCTCCATTTAGTACTGGTGCTCAGCTCCCCGCTCTACTCACTATAAACCTGTGTGGCTCAGTACAAGAACACCCTCTAAAACTTTGCCAATGGTCATTGGGGGATCAGAGGTGGAGAGGGTGAGCACATTTAAGTTCTTGGGAGTTACTATCTCGAGAATCTTTCCTGGACCCAACACACCAACAGCATTGTGAAGAAAGTACATCAGTGCATTGACTTCCTCAGGAGTTGGCGGAGGTTTGGGACGACACCAGAAACCCTGGCAAATTTCAACAGAGGTGTGGTGGTAAGTGTGTTGACCGGCTGCATCACAGTCTAGTACGGGGACACCAATACCCCTGAGTGTAAAGCCCTGCAAAAGGTAATGGGCACAGCCCAGGACTTCCCAGGCAAAACCCTGCCCACCATCAACGGGGAACGCTGCCGTCGGAGAGCAGCAGCAAACTTCAAGGACCCGCGACCCCCAGCACACGCTCTGTTCCCGGGACGACTGTCAGGACAGAGGAGTCTGTACCACCAGGTTCAGGAACAGCTGCTCCCCCTCAGACTCCTCAATGACAAACTCAGTCAGGGCCTCATTTATGGACTCTCACTTGGGCACTTTATTGATTTTTTAAAAATGCTCTGTGTACTGCACAGTCAGTTTGTTTACATTTCTTTATCAGTTTACAGTTCTTTATTTGTTGACATGTTTACACTGTTTGCACACTACGAGAAGGATTGCCTTGTCGGCGGGAAAACGAACCTCAGGATTGTACGTGATGTTGTTTATGTGTTCTGACAATAAACCTGAAATCTAAATCTTTGCCTCTCTCTCTCCCTCCCTCTTTCCCATTTTCACCCTTTCTCTCCTCTCCCTCTTTCCCTTTCTCTCCCTCCTTCTCCCTCTCCCTCTTTCCCTTTCTCCCTTCTACCTCTTTCCCTTTCTCTCCCTCCTTCTCCCCACCGTCTTTCCCATTATCTCCCTTTCTCTCCCCTTCCTCTTTCCCTTTCTCTCCTTCTTTCCCTTTCTCTCCCTCCTTCTCCCTCTCCTTCTTTCCCTTTCTCTCCCGCCTTCTCCCTCTCCCTCTTTCCCTTTCTCTCCCTCCTTCTCCCTCTCCCTCTTTCCCTTTCTCTCCCTCCTTCTCCCTCTCCCTCTTTCCCTTTCCCTCCATCCTTCTCCCTCTCCCTCTTTCCCTTTCTCTCCCTCCTTCTCCCTCTCCCTCTTTCCCTTTCTCTCCCTCCTTCTCCCTCTCCCTCTCCCTCTTTCCCTCCCTCCTTCTCCCTCTCCCTCTTTCCCTTTCCCTCCCTATCCCTCTTTCCCTTTCTCTCCCTCCTTCTCCCTCTCCCTCTTTCCCTTTCTCCCTTCTACCTCTTTCCCTTTCTCTCCCTCCTTCTCCCCACCGTCTTTCCCATTATCTCCCTTTCTCTCCCCTTCCTCTTTCCCTTTCTCTCCTTCTTTCACTTTCTCTCCCTCCTTCTCCCTCTCCTTCTTTCCCTTTCTCTCCCGCCTTCTCCCTCTTTCCCTTTCTCTCCCTCCTTCTCCCTCTCCCTCTTTCCCTTTCTCTCCCTCCTTCTCCCTCTCCCTCTTTCCCTTTCCCTCCCTCCTTCTCCCTCTCCCTCTTTCCCTTTCTCTCCCTCCTTCTCCCTCTCCCTCTTTCCCTTTCTCTCCCTCCTTCTCCCTCTCCCTCTCCCTCTTTCCCTCCCTCCTTCTCCCTCTCCCTCTTTCCCTTTCCCTCCCTATCCCTCTTTCCCTTTCTCTCCCTCCTTCTCCCTCTCCCTCTTTCCCTTTCTCCCTTCTACCTCTTTCCCTTTCTCTCCCTCCTTCTCCCCACCCTTTCCCATTATCTCCCTTTCTCTCCCCTTCCTCTTTCCCTTTCTCTCCCTCCTTCTCCCTCTCCCTCTTTCCCTTTCTCTCCCTCCTTCTCCCTCTCCCTTTCTCTCCATCCTTCTCCCTCTCCCTCTTTCCCTTTCTCTCCCTCCTTCTCCCTCTCCCTCTTTCCCTCCCTCCTTCTCCCTCTCCCTCTCCCTCTTTCCCTCCCTCCTTCTCCCTCTCCCTCTTTCCCTTTCCCTCCCTATCCCTCTTTCCATTTCTCTCCCTCCTTCTCCCTCTCCCTCTTTCCCTTTCTCCCTTCTACCTCTTTCCCTTTCTCTCCCTCCTTCTCCCCACCCTCTTTCCCATTATCTCCCTTTCTCTCCCCTTCCTCTTTCCCTTTCTCTCCCTCCTTCTCCCTCGCCCTCTTTCCCTTTCTCTCCCTCCTTCTCCCTCTCCCTTTCTCTCCCTCCTTCTCCCTCTCCCTCTTTCCCTTTCTCTCCCTCCTTCTCCCTCTCCCTCTTTCCCTCCCTCCTTCTCCCTCTCCCTCTTTCCCTCCCTCCTTCTCCCTCTCCCTCTTTCCCTTTCCCTCCCTATCCCTCTTTCCCTTTCTCTCCCTCCTTCTCCCTCTCCCTCTTTCCCTTTCTCCCTTCTACCTCTTTCCCTTTCTCTCCCTCCTTCTCCCCACCATCTTTCCCATTATCTCCCTTTCTCTCCCCTTCCTCTTTCCCTTTCTCTCCTTCTTTCCCTTTCTCTCCCTCCTTCTCCCTCTCCTTCTTTCCCTTTCTCTCCCGCCTTCTCCCTCTCCCTCTTTCCCTTTCTCTCCCTCCTTCTCCCTCTCCCTCTTTCCCTTTCTCTCCCTCCTTCTCCCTCTCCCTTTCTCTCCCTCCTTCTCCCTCTCCCTCTTTCCCTTTCTCTCCCTCCTTCTCCCTCTCCCTCTTTCCCTCCCTCCCTCTCCCTCTCCCTCTTTCCCTCCCTCCTTCTCCCTCTCCCTCTTTCCCTTTCCCTCCCTATCCCTCTTTCCCTTTCTCTCCCTCCTTCTCCCTCTCCCTCTTTCCCTTTCTCCCTTCTACCTCTTTCCCTTTCTCTCCCTCCTTCTCCCCACCCTCTTTCCCATTATCTCCCTTTCTCTCCCCTTCCTCTTTCCCTTTCTCTCCCTCCTTCTCCCTCTCCCTCTTTCCCTTTCTCTCCCTCCTTCTCCCTCTCCCTTTCTCTCCCTCCTTCTCCCTCTCCCTCTTTCCCTTTCTCTCCCTCCTTCTCCCTCTCCCTCTTTCCCTCCCTCCCTCTCTCCCTCTTTCCCTCCCTCCTTCTCCCTCTCCCTCTTTCCCTTTCCCTCCCTCTCCCTCTTTCCCTTTCTCTCCCTCCTTCTCCCTCTCCCTCTTTCCCTTTCTCCCTCTCCCTCTTTCCCTTTCTCTCCCTCCTTCTCCCTCTCCCTCTTTCCCTCCCTCCCTCTCCCTCTCCCTCTTTCCCTCCCTCCTTCTCCCTCTCCCTCTTTCCCTTTCCCTCCCTCTCCCTCTTTCCCTTTCTCTCCCTCCTTCTCCCTCTCCCTCTTTCCCTTTCTCCCTTCTACCTCTTTCCCTTTCTCTCCCTCATTCTCCCCACCCTCTTTCCCATTATCTCCCTTTCTCTCCCTCTCCCTCTTTCCCTTTCTCCCCCTCCTTCTCCCTCTCCCTCTTTCCCTTTCCCTCCCTATCCCTCTTTCCCTTTCTCTCCCTCCTTCTCCCTCTCCCTCTTTCCCTTTCTCTCCCGCCTTCTCCCTCTCCCTCTTTCCCTTTCTCTCCCTCCTTCTCCCTCTCCCTCTTTCCCTTTCTCTCCCTCCTTCTCCCTCTCCCTCTTTCCCTTTCCCTCCCTCCTTCTCCCTCTCCCTCTTTCCCTTTCTCTCCCTCCTTCTCCCTCTCCCTCTTTCCCTTTCTCTCCCTCCTTCTCCCTCTCCCTCTCCCTCTTTCCCTCCCTCCTTCTCCCTCTCCCTCTTTCCCTTTCCCTCCCTATCCCTCTTTCCCTTTCTCTCCCTCCTTCTCCCTCTCCCTCTTTCCCTTTCTCCCTTCTACCTCTTTCCCTTTCTCTCCCTCCTTCTCCCCCCGTCTTTCCCATTATCTCCCTTTCTCTCCCCTTCCTCTTTCCCTTTCTCTCCTTCTTTCCCTTTCTCTCCCTCCTTCTCCCTCTCCTTCTTTCCCTTTCTCTCCCGACTTCTCCCTCTTTCCCTTTCTCTCCCTCCTTCTCCCTCTCCCTCTTTCCCTTTCTCTCCCTCCTTCTCCCTCTCCCTCTTTCCCTTTCCCTCCCTCCTTCTCCCTCTCCCTCTTTCCCTTTCTCTCCCTCCTTCTCCCTCTCCCTCTTTCCCTTTCTCTCCCTCCTTCTCCCTCTCCCTCTCCCTCTTTCCCTCCCTCCTTCTCCCTCTCCCTCTTTCCCTTTCCCTCCCTATCCCTCTTTCCCTTTCTCTCCCTCCTTCTCCCTCTCCCTCTTTCCCTTTCTCCCTTCTACCTCTTTCCCTTTCTCTCCCTCCTTCTCCCCACCCTTTCCCATTATCTCCCTTTCTCTCCCCTTCCTCTTTCCCTTTCTCTCCCTCCTTCTCCCTCTCCCTCTTTCCCTTTCTTTCCCTCCTTCTCCCTCTCCCTTTCTCTCCCTCCTTCTCCCTCTCCCTCTTTCCCTTTCTCTCCCTCCTTCTCCCTCTCCCTCTTTCCCTCCCTCCTTCTCCCTCTCCCTCTCCCTCTTTCCCTCCCTCCTTCTCCCTCTCCCTCTTTCCCTTTCCCTCCCTATCCCTCTTTCCATTTCTCTCCCTCCTTCTCCCTCTCCCTCTTTCCCTTTCTCCCTTCTACCTCTTTCCCTTTCTCTCCCTCCTTCTCCCCACCCTCTTTCCCATTATCTCCCTTTCTCTCCCCTTCCTCTTTCCCTTTCTCTCCCTCCTTCTCCCTCTCCCTCTTTCCCTTTCTCTCCCTCCTTCTCCCTCTCCCTTTCTCTCCCTCCTTCTCCCTCTCCCTCTTTCCCTTTCTCTCCCTCCTTCTCCCTCTCCCTCTTTCCCTCCCTCCTTCTCCCTCTCCCTCTTTCCCTCCCTCCTTCTCCCTCTCCCTCTTTCCCTTCCCTCCCTATCCCTCTTTCCCTTTCTCTCCCTCCTTCTCCCTCTCCCTCTTTCCCTTTCTCCCTTCTACCTCTTTCCCTTTCTCTCCCTCCTTCTCCCCCACCGTCTTTCCCATTATCTCCCTTTCTCTCCCCTTCCTCTTTCCCTTTCTCTCCTTCTTTCCTTTCTCTCCCTCCTTCTCCCTCTCCTTCTTTCCCTTTCTCTCCCGCCTTCTCCCTCTCCTCTTCCCTTTCTCTCCCTCCTTCTCCCTCTCCCTCTTTCCCTTTCTCTCCCTCCTTCTCCCTCTCCCTCTTTCCCTTTCCCTCCCTCCTTCTCCCTCTCCCTCTTTCCCTTTCTCTCCCTCCTTCTCCTCTCCCTCTTTCCCTTCTCTCCCTCCTTCTCCCTCTCCCTCTTTCCCTCCCTCCTTCTCCTCTCCCTCTTTCCCTTTCCCTCCCTATCCCTCTTTCCCTTTCTCTCCCTCCTTCTCCCTCTCCCTCTTTCCCTTTCTCCCTTCTACCTCTTTCCCTTTCTCTCCCTCCTTCTCCCCACCGTCTTTCCCATTATCTCCCTTTCTCTCCCCTTCCTCTTTCCCTTTCTCTCCTTCTTTCCCTTTCTCTCCCTCCTTCTCCCTCTCCTTCTTTCCCTTTCTCTCCCGCCTTCTCCCTCTCCCTCTTTCCCTTTCTCTCCCTCCTTCTCCCTCTCCCTCTTCCCTTTCTCTCCCTCCTTCTCCCTCTCCCTTTCTCTCCCTCCTTCTCCCTCTCCCTCTTCCCTTTCTCTCCTCCTTCTCCCTCTCCCTCTTTCCCTTTCTCTCCCTCCTTCTCCCTCTCCCTCTCCCTCTTTCCCTCCCTCCTTCTCCCTCTCCCTCTTTCCCTTTCCCTCCCTATCCCTCTTTCCCTTTCTCTCCTTCCTTCTCCCTCTCCCTCTTTCCCTTTCTCCCTTCTACCTCTTTCCCTTTCTCTCCCTCCTTCTCCCCACCCTTTCCCATTATCTCCCTTTCTCTCCCTTCCTCTTTCCCTTTCTCTCCCTCCTTCTCCCTCTCCCTCTTTCCCTTTCTTTCCCTCCTTCTCCCTCTCCCTTTCTCTCCCTCCTTCTCCCTCTCCCTCTTTCCCTTTCTCTCCCTCCTTCTCCCTCTCCCTCTTTCCCTCCCTCCTTCTCCCTCTCCCTCTCCCTCTTTCCCTCCCTCCTTCTCCCTCTCCCTCTTTCCCTTTCCCTCCCTATCCCTCTTTCCATTTCTCTCCCTCCTTCTCCCTCTCCCTCTTTCCCTTTCTCCCTTCTACCTCTTTCCCTTTCTCTCCCTCCTTCTCCCCACCCTCTTTCCCATTATCTCCCTTTCTCTCCCCTTCCTCTTTCCCTTTCTCTCCCTCCTTCTCCCTCTCCCTCTTTCCTTTCTCTCCCTCCTTCTCCCTCTCCCTTTCTCTCCCTCCTTCTCCCTCTCCCTCTTTCCCTTTCTCTCCCTCCTTCTCCCTCTCCCTCTTTCCCTCCCTCCTTCTCCCTCTCCCTCTTTCCCTCCCTCCTTCTCCCTCTCCCTCTTTCCCTTCCCTCCCTATCCCTCTTTCCCTTTCTCTCCCTCCTTCTCCCTCTCCCTCTTTCCCTTTCTCCCTTCTACCTCTTTCCCTTTCTCTCCCTCCTTCTCCCCACCCTCTTTCCCATTATCTCCCTTTCTCTCCCCTTCCTCTTTCCCTTTCTCTCCTTCTTTCCCTTTCTCTCCCTCCTTCTCCCTCTCCTTCTTTCCCTTTCTCTCCCGCCTTCTCCCTCTCCCTCTTTCCCTTTCTCTCCCTCCTTCTCCCTCTCCCTCTTTCCCTTTCTCTCCCTCCTTCTCCCTCTCCCTCTTTCCCTTTCCCTCCCTCCTTCTCCCTCTCCCTCTTTCCCTTTCTCTCCTCCTTCTCCTCTCCCTCTTTCCCTTTCTCTCCCTCCTTCTCCCTCTCCCTCTTTCCTCCCTCCTTCTCCCTCTCCCTCTTTCCCTTTCCCTCCCTATCCCTCTTCCCTTTCTCTCCCTCCTTCTCCCTCTCCCTCTTTCCCTTTCTCCCTTCTACCTCTTTCCCTTTCTCTCCCTCCTTCTCCCCACCGTCTTTCCCATTATCTCCCTTTCTCTCCCCTTCCTCTTTCCCTTTCTCTCCTTCTTTCCCTTTCTCTCCCTCCTTCTCCCTCTCCTTCTTTCCCTTTCTCTCCCGCCTTCTCCCCTCTCCCTCTTTCCCTTTCTCTCCCTCCTTCTCCCTCTCCCTCTTTCCCTTTCTCTCCCTCCTTCTCCCTCTCCCTTTCTCTCCCTCCTTCTCCCTCTCCCTCTTTCCTTTCTCTCCCTCCTTCTCCCTCTCCCTCTTTCCCTCCCTCCCTCTCCCTCTCCCTCTTTCCCTCCCTCCTTCTCCCTCTCCCTCTTTCCCTTTCCCTCCCTATCCCTCTTTCCCTTTCTCTCCCTCCTTCTCCCTCTCCCTCTTTCCCTTTCTCCCTTCTACCTCTTTCCCTTTCTCTCCCTCCTTCTCCCCACCCTCTTTCCATTATCTCCCTTTCTCTCCCCTTCCTCTTTCCCTTTCTCTCCCTCCTTCTCCCTCTCCCTCTTCCTTTCTCTCCCTCCTTCTCCCTCTCCCTTTCTCTCCCTCCTTCTCCCTCTCCCTCTTTCCCTTTCTCTCCCTCCTTCTCCCTCTCCCTCTTTCCCTACCTCCCTCTCCCTCTCCCTCTTTCCCTCCCTCCTTCTCCCTCTCCCTCTTTCCCTTTCCCTCCCTCTCCCTCTTTCCCTTTCTCTCCCTCCTTCTCCCTCTCCCTCTTTCCCTTTCTCCCTTCTACCTCTTTCCCTTTCTCTCCCTCCTTCTCCCCACCCTCTTTCCCATTATCTCCCTTTCTCTCCCCTTCCTCTTTCCCTTCTCTCCCTCCTTCTCCCTCTCCCTCTTTCCCTTTCTCTCCCTCCTTCTCCTCTCCCTTTCTCTCCCTCCTTCTCCCTCTCCCTCTTTCCCTTTCTCTCCCTCCTTCTCCCTCTCCCTCTTTCCCTCCCTCCCTCTCCCTCTCCCTCTTTCCCTCCCTCCTTCTCCCTCTCCCTCTTTCCCTTTCCCTCCCTCTCCCTCTTCCCTTTCTCTCCCTCCTTCTCCCTCTCCCTCTTTCCCTTTCTCCCTTCTACCTCTTTCCCTTTCTCTCCCTCCTTCTCCCCACCCTCTTTCCCATTATCTCCCTTTCTCTCCCCTTCCTCTTTCCCTTTCTCTCCCTCCTTCTCCCTCTCCCTCTTTCCCTTTCTCTCCCTCCTTCTCCCTCCCTTTCTCTCCCTCCTTCTCCCTCTCCCTCTTTCCCTTTCTCTCCCTCCTTCTCCCTCTCCCTCTTTCCCTCCCTCCTTCTCCCTCTCCCTCTTTCCCTCCCTCCTTCTCCCTCTCCTCTTTCCCTTTCCCTCCCTATCCCTCTTTCCCTTTCTCTCCCTCCTTCTCCCTCTCCCATCTTTCCCTTTCTCCTCTACCTCTTTCCCTTTCTCTCCCTCCTTCTCCCCACCGTCTTCCCATTATCTCCCTTTCTCTCCCTTCCTCTTTCCCTTTCTCTCCTTCTTTCCCTTTCTCTCCCTCCTTCTCCCTCTCCCTCTTTCCCTTTCTCTCCCTCCTTCTCCCTCTCCCTCTTTCCCTCCCTCCTTCTCCCTCTCCCTCTTTCCCTTTCCCTCCCTATACCTCTTTCCCTTTCTCTCCCTCCTTCTCCCTCTCCCTCTTTCCCTTTCTCCCTTCTACCTCTTTCCCTTTCTCTCCCTCCTTCTCCCTCTCCCTCTTTCCCTTTCTCTCCCTCCTTCTCCCTCTCCCTCTTTCCCTCCCTCCTTCTCCCTCTCCCTCTTTCCCTTCCCTCCCTATTACCTCTTTCCCTTCTCTCCCTCCTTCTCCCTCTCCCTCTTTCCCTTTCTCCCTTCTACCTCTTTCCCTTTCTCTCCCTCCTTCTCCCCACCGTCTTTCCCATTATCTCCCTTTCTCTCCCCGTCCTCTTTCCCTTTCTCTCCTTCTTTCCCTTTCTCTCCCTCCTTCTCCCTCTCCTTCTTTCCCTTTCTCTCCCGCCTTCTCCCTCTCCCTCTTTCCCTTCTGTCCCTCCTTCTCCCTCTCCCTCTTTCCCTTTCTCTCCCTCCTTCCCCTCTCCCTTTCTCTCCCTCCTTCTCCCTCTCCCTCTTTCCCTTTCTCTCCCTTCTTCTCCCTCTCCCTCTTTCCCTCCCTCCCTCCCTCTCACCTCTTTCCCTCCCTCCTTCTCCTCTCCCTCTTTCCCTTTCCCTCCTATCCCTCTTTCCCTTTCTCTCCCTCCTTCTCCCTCTCCTCTTCCTTTCTCCCTTCTACCTCTTTCCCTTTCTCTCCCTCCTTCTCCCCACCCTCTTCCCTTATCTCCCTTCTCTCCCCTCCTCTTCCCTTCTCTCCCTCCTTCTCCCTCTCCCTCTTTCACTTTCTCTCCCTCCTTCTCCCTCTCCCTTTCTCTCCCTCCTTCTCCCTCTCCCTCTTTCCTTTCTCTCCCTCCTTCTCCCTCTCCCTCTTTCCCTCCCTCCCTCTCCTCTCCCTCTTTCCCTCCCTCCTTCTCCCTCTCCCTCTTTCCCTTTCCCTCCCTCTCCTCTTTCCCTTTCTCTCCCTCCTTCTCCTCTCCCTCTTTCCCTTTCTCCCTTCTACCTCTTTCCCTTTCTCTCCCTCCTTCTCCCACCCTCTTTCCCATATCTCCCTTTCTCTCCCCTTCCTCTTTCCCTTTCTCTCCCTCCTTCTCCCTCTCCCTCTTTCCCTTTCTCTCCCTCCTCTCCCTCTCCCTTCTCTCCTCCTTCTCCCTCTCCCTCTTTCCCTTTCTCTCCCTCCTTCTCCCTCTCCCTCTTTCCCTCCCTCCCTCTCCCTCTCCCTCTTTCCCTCCCTCCTTCTCCCTCTCCCTCTTTCCCTTTCCTCCCTCTCCCTCTTTCCCTTTCTCTCCCTCCTTCTCCTCTCCCTCTTTCCCTTCTCCCTTCTACCTCTTTCCCTTTCTCCCCTCCTTCTCCCCACCCTCTTTCCCATTATCTCCCTTCTCTCCCCTTCCTCTTTCCCTTTCTCTCCCTCCTTCTCCCTCTCCCACTTCCCTTTCTCTCCCTCCTTCTCCCTCTCCCTTCTCTCCCTCCTCTCCCTCTCCCTCTTTCCCTTTCTCTCCCTCCTTCTCCCTCTCCCTCTTTCCCTCCCTCCCTCTCCCTCTCCCTCTTTCCCTCCCTCCTTCTCCCTCTCCCTCTTTCCCTTTCCCTCCCTCTCCCTCTTTCCCTTTCTCTCCCTCCTTCTCCCTCTCCCTCATTCCCTTTCTCCCTTCTACCTCTTTCCCTTTCTCTCCCTCCTTCTCCCCACCCTCTTTCCATTATCTTCCCTTTCTCTCCCCTTCCTCTTTCCCTTTCTCTCCCTCCTTCTCCCTCTCCCTCTTTCCCTTCTCTCCCTCCTTCTCCCTCTCCCTTTCTCTCCCTCCTTCTCCCTCTCCCTCTTTCCCTTCTCTCCCTCCTTCTCCCTCTCCCTCTTTCCCTCCCTCCTTCTCCCTCTCCCTCTTTCCCTCCCTCCTTCTCCCTCTCCCTCTTTCCCTTTCCCTCCCTATCCCTCTTTCCCTTTCTCTCCCTCCTTCTCCCTCTCCCTCTTTCCCTTTCTCCCTTCTACCTCTTTCCCTTTCTCTCCCTCCTTCTCCCCCGCTCCATTCTCCTTCTCCCCTCCTCTTTCCCTTTCTCTCCTTCTTTCCTTTCTCTCCCTCCTTCTCCCTCTCCTTTCCCTTCTCTCCCCCTTCTCCCTCTCCCTCTTCCCTTTCTCTCCTCCTTCTCCCTCTCCCTCTTTCCCTTTCTCTCCCTCCTTCTCCCTCTCCCTCTTTCCCTTCCTCCCTCCTCTCCCTCTCCCTCTTCCCTTCTCTCCCTCCTTCTCCTCTCCCTCTTTCCCTTCTCTCCCTCCTTCTCCCTCTCCCTCTTTCCCTCCCTCCTTCTCCCTCTCCCTCTTTCCCTTTCCCTCCCTATCCCTCTTTCCCTTTCTCTCCCTCCTTCTCCCTCTCCCTGCTTTCCCTTTCTCCCTTCTACCTCTTTCCCTTTCTCTCCCTCCTTCTCCCCACCGTCTTCCATTATCTCCTTTCTCTCCCTTCCTCTTTCCTTTCTCTCCTTCTTTCCCTTTCTCTCCCTCCTTCTCCCTCTCCTTCTTTCCCTTCTCTCCCCTTCTCCCTCTCCCTCTTTCCCTTTCTCTCCCTCCTTCTCCCTCTCCCTCTTTCCTTTCTCTCCCTCCTTCTCCCTCTCCCTTTCTCTCCCTCCTTCTCCCTCTCCTCTTTCCCTTTCTCTCCCTCCTTCTCCCTCTCCCTCTTCCCTCCTTCTCCCTCTCCCTCTCCCTCTTTCCCTCCCTCCTTCTCCCTCTCCCTCTTTCCCTTTCCCTCCCTATCCCTCTTTCCTTTCTCTCCCTCCTTCTCCTCTCCCTCTTTCCCTTTCTCCCCTTCTACCTCTTTCTCCCTTTCTCTCCCTCCTTCTCCCCACCCTCTTTCCCATTATCTCCTTTCTCTCCCCTTCCTCTTTCCCTTTCTCTCCCTCCTTCTCCCTCTCCCTCTTTCCCTTTCTCTCCCTCCTTCTCCCTCTCCCTTTCTCTCCCTCCTTCTCCCTCTCCCTCTTTCCCTTTCTCTCCCTCCTTCTCCCTCTCCCTCTTTCCCTCCTCTCCCTCTCCCTCTCCCTCTTTCCCTCCCTCCTTCTCCCTCTCCCTCTTTCCCTTTCCCTCCCTCTCCCTCTTTCCCTTTCTCTCCCTCCTTCTCCCTCTCCCTCTTTCCCTTTCTCCCTTCTACCTCTTTCCCTTTCTCTCCCTCCTTCTCCCCACCCTCTTTCCCATTATCTCCCTTTCTCTCCCCTTCTCTTTCCCTTTCTCTCCCTCCTTCTCCTCTCCCTCTTTCCCTTTCTCTCCCTCCTTCTCCCTCTCCCTTTCTCTCCCTCCTTCTCCCTCTCCCTCTTTCCCTTTCTCTCCCTCCTTCTCGCTCTCCCCTCTTTCCCTCCCTCCTTCTCCCTCTCCCTCTTTCCCTTCCCTCCCTCTCCTCTCCTTCCCTTTCTCTCCCTCCTCTCCTCTCCCTCTTTCCCTTTCTCCCTTCTACCTCTTTCCCTTTCTCTCCCTCCTTCTCCCCACCTCTTTCCCATTATCTCCCTTTCTCTCCCCTTCCTCTTTCCCTTTCTCTCCCTCCTTCTCCCTCTCCCTCTTTCCCTTTCTCTCCCTCCTTCTCCCTCTCCCTTTCTCTCCCTCCTTCTCCCTCTCCCTCTTTCCCTTTCTCTCCCTCCTTCTCCCTCTCTCTCTTTCCCTTCCCTCCCTCTCCCTCTCCCTCTTTCCTCCCTCCTTCTCCCTCTCCCTCTTTCCCTTTCCCTCCCTCTCCCTCTTTCCCTTTCTCTCCCTCCTTCTCCCCACCCTCTTTCCCATTATCTCCCTTTCTCTCCCCTTCCTCTTTCCCTTTCTCTCCCTCCTTCTCCCTCTCCCTCTTTCCCTTTCTCTCCCTCCTTCTCCCTCTCCCTTTCTCTCCCTCCTTCTCCCTCTCTCCCTCTTTCCCTTCCCTCCCTATCCCTCTTTCCCTTCTCTCCCTCCTCTCCCTCTCCCTCTTTCCCTTTCTCTCCCTCCTTCTCCCTCTCCCTCTTTCCCTTTCTCCCTTCTACTTCTTTCCCTTTCTCTCCCTCCTTCTCCCTCTTTCCCTTTCTCCTCCTCCTTCTCCCTCTCCCTCTTCCCTTTCTCTCCCTCCTTCTCCCTCTCCCTCTTTCCCTTTCTCTCCCTCCTTCTCCCTCTCCTCTCCTCTTTCTCCTCTCCTCCTTCTCCCTCTCCCTCTTTCCCTTTCTCCTCCCTCCTTCTCCCTCTCCCTCTTTCCCTTTCTCTCCCTCCTTCTCCCTCTCCCTCTTTCCCTTTCTCTCCCTCCTTCTCCCTCTCCCTCTTTCCCTCCTCCTTCTCCCTCTCCCTCTTTCCCTTTCCCTCCCTATCCCTCTTTCCCTTTCTCTCCCTCCTTCTCCTCTCCCTCTTTCCCTTTCTCCCTTCTACCTCTTTCCCTTTCTCTCCCTCCTTCTCCCCACCGTCTTTCCCATTATCTCCCTTTCTCTCCCCTTCCTCTTTCCCTTTCTCTCCTTCTTTCCCTTTCTTTCCCTCCTTCTCCCTCTCCTTCTTTCCCTTTCTCTCCCGCCTTCTCCCTCTCCCTCTTTCCCTTTCTCTCCCTCCTTCTCCCTCTCCCTCTTTCCCTTTCTCTCCCTCCTTCTCCCTCTCCCTTTCTCTCCCTCCTTCTCCCTCTCCCTCTTTCCCTTTCTCTCCCTCCTTCTCCCTCTCCCTCTTTCCCTCCCTCTCCTCTCCCTCTCCCTCTTTCCCTCCCTCCTTCTCCTCTCCCTCTTTCCCTTTCCCTCCCTATCCCTCTTTCCCTTTCTCTCCCTCCTTCTCCCTCTCCCTCTTTCCCTTTCTCCCTTCTACCTCTTTCCCTTTCTCTCCTCCTTCTCCCCACCCTCTTTCCCATTATCTCCCTTTCTCTCCCCTTCCTCTTTCCCTTTCTCTCCCTCCTGCTCCCTCTCCCTCTTTCCTTTCCTTTCTCTCCCTCCTTCTCCCTCTCCCTTTCTCTCCTCCTTCTCCCTCTCCTCTTTCCCTTTCTCTCCCTCCTTCTCCCTCTCCCTCTTTCCCTCCCTCCCTCTCCCCTCTCCCTCTTTCCCTCCCTCCTTCTCCCTCTCCCTCTTTCCCTTTCCCTCCCTCTCCCTCTTTCCCTTTCTCTCCCTCCTTCTCCCTCTCCCTCTTTCCCTTTCTCCCTTCTACCTCTTTCCCTTTCTCTCCCTCCTTCTCCCCACCCTCTTTCCCTTTATCTCCCTTTCTTCTCCCTTCCTCTTTCCCTTTCTCTCCCTCCTTCTCCCTCTCCCTCTTTCCCTTTCTCTCCCTCCTTCTCCCTCTCCCTTTCTCTCCCTCCTTCTCCCTCTCCCTCTTTCCCTTTCTCTCCCTCCTTCTCCTCTCCCTCTTTCCCTCCCTCCTCTCCCTCTCCCTCTTTCCCTCCCTCTTCTCCCTCTCCTCTTTCCCTTTCCCTCCCTCTCCCTCTTTCCCTTTCTCTCCCTCCTTCTCCCTCTCCCTCTTTCCCTTTCTCCCTTCTACCTCTTTCCCTTTCTCTCCCTCCTTCTCACCCACCCTCTTCCCATTATCTCCCTTTCTCTCCCCTTCCTCTTTCCCTTTCTCTCCCTCCTTCTCCCTCTCCCTCTTTCCCTTTCTCTCCCTCCTTCTCCCTCTCCCTTTCTCTCCCTCCTTCTCCCTCTCCCTCTTTCCCTTTCTCTCCCTCCTTCTCCCTCTCCCTCTTTCCCTCCTCCCTCTCCCTCTCCCTCTTTCCCTCCCTCCTTCTCCCTCTCCCTCTTTCCTCTTTCCCTCCCTCTCCCTCTTTCCCTTTCTCTCCCTCCTTCTCCCTCTCCCTCTTTCCTTTCTCCCTTCTACCTCTTTCCCTTTCTCTCCCTCCTTCTCCCACCCTCTTTCCCATTATCTCCCTTTCTCTCCCCTTCCTCTTTCCCTTTCTCTCCCTCCTTCTCCCTCTCCCTCTTTCCCCTTTCTCTCCCTCCTTCTCCCTCTCCCTTTCTCTCCCTCCTTCTCCCTCTCCCTCTTTCCCTTTCTCTCCCTCTTCTCCCTCTCCCTCTTTCCCTCCCTCCTTCTCCCTCTCCCTCTTTCCCTCCCTCCTTCTCCCTCTCCCTCTTTCCCTTTCCCTCCCTATCCCTCTTTCCCTTTCTCTCCCTCCTTCTCCCTCTCCCTCTTTCCCTTTCTCCCTTCTACCTCTTTCCCTTTCTCTCCCTCCTTCTCCCCACCGTCTTTCCCATTATCTCCCTTTCTCTCCCCTTCCTCTTTCCCTTTCTCTCCTTCTTTCCTTTCTCTCCCTCCTTCTCCCTCTCCTTCTTCCTTTATCTCCCGCCTTCTCCCTCTCCCTCTTTCCCTTTCTCTCCCTCCTTCTCCCTTCTCCTCTTTCCTTTCTCTCCCTCCTTCTCCCTCTCCCTCTTTCCCTTTCCCTCCCTCCTTCTCCCTCTCCCTCTTTCCCTTTCTCTCCCTCCTTCTCCCTCTCCCTCTTCCTTTCTCTCCCTCCTCTCCCTCTCCCTCTTTCCCTCCCTCTTCTCCCTCCCCTCTTTCCCTTTCCCTCCCTATCCCTCTTTCCCTTTCTCTCCCTCCTTCTCCCTCTCCCTCTTTCCCTTTCTCCCTTCTACCTCTTTCCCTTTCTCTCCCTCCTTCTCCCCACCGTCTTTCCCATTATCTCCCTTTCTCTCCCCTTCCTCTTTCCCTTTCTCTCCTTCTTTCCCTTTCTCTCCTCCTTCTCCCTCTCCTTCTTTCCCTTTCTCTCCCGCCTTCTCCCTCTCCCTCTTTCCTTCTCTCCCTCCTTCTCCCTCTCCCTCTTTCCCTTTCTCTCCCTCCTTCTCCCTCTCCCTTTCTCTCCCTCCTTCTCCCTCTCCCTCTTTCCCTTTCTCTCCCTCCTTCTGCCTCTCCTCTCCTCTTTCCCTCCTTCTCCCTCTCCCTCTCCCCTCTTTCCCTCCCTCCTTCTCCCTCTCCCTCTTTCCCTTTCCCTCCTATCCCTCTTTCCCTTTCTCTCCCTCCTTCTCCCTCTCCCTCTTTCCCTTTCTCCCTTCTACCTCTTTCCCTTTCTCTCCCTCCTTCTCCCCACCCTCTTTCCCATTATCTCCCTTTCTCTCCCCTTCCTCTTTCCCTTTCTCTCCCTCCTTCTCCCTCTCCCTCTCCCTCTTTCCCTTTCTCTCCCTCCTTCTCCCTCTCCCTTTCTCTCCCTCCTTCTCCCTCTCCCTCTTTCCCTTTCTCTCCCTCCTTCTCCCTCTCCCTCTTTCCCTCCTCCCCTCTCCCTCTCCCTCTTTCCCTCCCTCCTTCTCCCTCTCCCTCTTTCCCTTTCCCTCCCTCTCCCTCTTTCCA